>NC_090731.1:60559514-60572014 GCF_036898095.1 Palaemon carinicauda
TTATTGCAAACCTGTAAAAAGAGAAAAAAATCACTTAGATGAACTACTGAATTATTTATTTTTAGAATAAAACTGTTTCATCAATGCGTAGGTGATTTTAATAAATGCTTAAAGAAATGGATGTAGAATATTCAGAACTTTCATGTCTCATTTTAAAAGTTGCATTCTCTCTCTCTCTCTCTCTCTCTCTCTCTCTCTCTCTCTCTCTCTCTCTCTCTCTCTCTCTCTCTGCTCTATTATTATTATTATTATTATTATTATTATTATTATTATTATTATTATTATTATTATTATTATTATAGCTAAGCTACAACCTTAGATGGGAAAACAGGATGCTATAATTTATACCAAGGGTTCCAGCCGGGAAAAAATTGTCTAATGAGGAAAGGGGGTAAGGAAATCAATAAAATATATGAGAAGTAAAGAACAATTATAATAGAATATTTTTTAAGAACAGTAAATATATATATATATATATATATATATATATATATATATATATATATATATATATATATATATATATATATATATATATATATATATATGTGTGTGTGTGTGTGTGTGTGTGTGTGTGTGTGTGTGCGCGTATATAAATATCAACCACAATGATATTTAACATCGAAATCTACCTTTTTGAATGCATATCCTCTGGAAATTCATTTATCATAAATGCTTCTGGCTGGGAAAGGATTCGAACCTATGCGTCAGAGTCGAAACAAAAGCTAGCAGGGGCTCTTTCCCACCCTGATATCAAGCTAGATATAAGTTCAAGTCTTGTCGAATTCAGGAATCTGTTCTTAGACTTGAAATCAACCCATCTCCATCAGGGTAGCTGATTGGTGAGTTTGCAACACGTGGCTATTTATGATGAATATCTATCACTAACACACGTGATTTTAATCAATGTAAATATTTGATATTTACATTGATTAAAATCGCGTGTTAGTGATAGATATTCATATACATATAAATTTCTTACCTGTCAGCGTGAGAGGCATTGGCAAACGTATGACTACTTGGTCTCGTCATGTCTTTTGAATAGGGGGAAGAGGTAGTAGTCATACCCTGGTGAGAGAGGGCACCCACAAATTGCCAAATCTCCCACAAATAGCCAAACTGCCCCGTTGTAGTTAGGAGAGGAGAGTGGGCGTGTAGTATTGAATCTCTGTATGTACTTGTGTGTCCATAGTTATAAAAATAACTAGCCGTCCTTTTTGACAGGTCGCGTAAACTAGTGAAATGAATAGGCACCAAAACATACTTGCTCGCAAAGCGGAATATAATCCAGTATTATCAATTTGATTAAAAAGTTCAGAACTCTTCAGATTCTACTGTGCATCGAATATCTGATTAATTTTTACAAACGAACAGCCGAACAAATATTTTCATAACTTGAAAGATAAGATAGATTGTGCTGTCTGCTGAAGAGAGCGAGATTGGTTTGGATTTGAGGTAGTGTTGGTATCTATGGGTGTACAAATATTAATTGCTTTTCCCAATGACAAGTGAGTTGTTTAGCAGGAGTCCGTGACCTTTAAACTTGTACTGAAAGGTTCTGTCTTCTTCTTCCAGATATCTCTGGTGTCTTCTTTTTCTAGATCTGTCTGTTGTCTTTTTCTTATGCCAGATCTCTCTGATATCTTAATCTTCCAGATCTCTCTGTTGTCTTTTTCTTATTCCAGATCTCTCTAATGTCTTCTTCTTCTTCTTCTTCTTCCAGATCTCTCTGATGTCTTCTTCTTCATCCAGATATCTCTGATATGCTCTTTTTCTTCTGGCAGATCCCTCCAACGTCTCTCCTTTCACTTTCATCCACTTTCTTCCGCTCGATTGAATGCAACGATGATCCGGATGGAGTCTCAATACCTGCCAAGCCCTTCCGGTAAGGGAATCGCCTTTGCGCGCGGAATCTAAAAGAAAAAAAAAAAAAAAAAAAAAAAAAAAAAAAAAAAAAAAAGGGGAGGGGGAAAAATCACCAAATCTTTCTTAGATTTGCCGGATATTTGTGTCACGCCTTTTTTCAATACTGCATCATTTTTCTTTATACAATCGTGTATTTATTCTTGATGGTTATACATTTATACTAATTTATTACTGAACCTATAGATTTTCAAGTCAGATATTTGTTTTTGACTTGATAGTCTTTAAAGGATTCAAAAGAACGTCTTTTGAAAATGAAAAAAAAAAAAAAAAATTCTAATAGACTTAATTTATCTATATATTATGACAGATATCGGTTTTAAACTTATATTATTTGATGGAAATGTAAATATTTCCGTACAATTATATTGTAAATACTTATTCTTACATTATTTGAGGAACATGTAAATATTTCCGTACATCTTACATTGTTGAAAACTTGCCGTAAATAAAACGGTCAAAATCCGGAAATAAATGTTGCCGCCAGACATTTACCGCTTGAAAAACGGATATATTGACGTAAAAGAGTGATATTACGGTCACCAACCCGTAGAATATAATAACATCATATGGTAAAATTACGGTCGCCTGTATTTTACTGAAATACGGCTAAGGACAGTATGTTTTTACGGAGAATTTCCGATTAAAGTAACCGTTTTTATTAAGTGTATAGTGTCAAAATTTCTATATACTTAGATTTAGATAGCGCATATGTCTTATGGCTCGATAACTAACAGATACAATGCAGGATTACATATTTTTAGATGGTAAAAAAAAAATATAACTTTTTAGTGATAAATATGAAACAGGTAATGCATCTGCGATTCAAAATACGGAAATTGATAATCCTTTATTATTATTATTATTATTATTATTATTATTATTATTATTATTATTATTATTATTATTATTATTATTATTATTATTAACTGCTAAGTGTTATGATCCGTCTTATTGGTTCATCAGGTTCTGTAAGTTTTAAGGCATTCGGGACTGGACAAACTGGAAGAGATAGAGCCTAGCAACGGAGGGAGGAACTAAGCAAGCAAAATAAGGTAACCTTAAACTGATTTATTGTAATAACATATTTACACCTTTATACAAATGAGTCAGTAAGTCAGTAAAATAATTAACATTAATACAAAGTTAATTAACAGACCATTTGCATCATTATATGCAACGTTATTTAAAAAAAAATAATCAGGCACAAAATTAAAGATATAGAAAATTAACCTGCAGCATTACTCCAAATAATTAATATGCTCAAAATTAGTCAGCATCAAAATTGAATATAAAGACAGATAAATCATTCAAAATATGAAAATAATAAACACCGTAAGAGAGCAGTAAAATATTACATTACTTAAATGTGTGACTCTTAAACAATTCCGAGAATTAGGCAAAACAAGGCATCATTAGGTCAGCCTTCAAAGGTCACACTCCACCTATGGAGATTACAGCTTACGACACAGCAACAACAGACAAACCTATACACAAGATCCTCAATACAGCTCCATGCTGCCAATGAGGTTAACCCTCCACAGCTGACAAAAATACACCGATGATGCCCAGCGGAACCACACTCCACATGACGTCGTTCTCCTTACGACGAAAACACACTAATTCCGGCCAAGGCTGCTGCCCAGTGAGGTTGCACTCGACACGTCGTCCTCTTAACGACGAAAACACACTATTGCTGCTGCCCAGTGAGGTCGCACTCCACACGTCGTCCTCTCGACGACGAAAACACACTATTGCTGCTGCCCAGTGAGGTCGCACTCCACACGTCGTCCTCTCAACGACGAAAACACGCTATTGCTGCTGCCCAGTGAGGTCGCACTCCACACTTCGTCCTCTCGACGACGAAAACACGCTAATGCTGTTGCCCAGTGATGTCACACTCGATATGTCATCCTCTCGACGATGAAAACACACCAATGCTGGCCAAAGGCTGCCGACCTCCAACTCGAAGATCATACTCCGCCCGACGGCTTCAAACCAAATAACCAGGTATCCAGTACCAGATGTGCCACGTTGGTCCACAGGTAAGCATACCTGACTACCTCTGACTGACTGACTGACTGACTGAAATCAGAAATCTTCTGGCACACGTCAACTCACTTGACCCTCCAAAATAAAAGAAGACCAGGTTAATGGTTATCAGTTAACCCTTTAACCCCCCGCCTATTTGGAAATTTCCAACCCTTAACCCCCAGGGGGTTATTTTTTTAAATTGCTCTAACAGCCTTAATTTCTGTCATAGAGAGGTCAGGTTGGTCTCATTCTCTTGGAAAATGCCTGAATTTTTTCAAAAAATTATCAAAAATATGAAAAAAATAATTTTTATAACATTTTTTGCAAGGTCGTACCGGTACATCCATGGGGGTAAGGGGATGGCTTTTGTGAAACGTACCAGTACGTCCTTTGGGGGTAAAAGGGTTAAACAAGCAATACTGAGAAACAAGCGGAACACGCTTGTTCCAACAAAGCCACTTAACCTGACACTAAGCTACAACCCTAATTGAAAAAATTGGGATGCTATAAGCCCAGGGGCCCCAACAGGGAAAATAGCCCAGTGAGGAAAGGAAACATGGAAAAATATATTTTAAGAACAGTAACAACATAAAAATTAATATTTCATATATAAATTTTGAATAATTTAACAAAACAAGAGGAAGAGAAATTAGATAGAATCGTGTGCCCGAGTGTACCCTCAAGCAAGAGAACTTTAACCCAAGACAGTGGAAGACCATGGTACAGAGGGTATGGCACTACCCAAGACTAAGAAAACAATGGTTTGATTTAAGAGTGTCCTTCTACTAGAAGAGCTGCTTACCATAGCTAAAGAGTCTCTTCTACCCTTACCAAGAGGATTATAGCCACTGACGAATTACAGAGCAGTAGTTAACCCCTTGGGTGAAGACGGATTGTTTGATAATCTCAGTGTTGTCAGGTGTATGAGGACAGAGGAGAATCTGTAAATAATACGCTAGACTATTCGGTGTATGAGTGGTCAATGGGAAAGTTAACCGTAACCAGAGAGTAGGATCCAATGTAGGTCTGTCTGCCCAGTCAAAGGACCCCATAACTGGCAGGTAAAAAGCCGTATATGTCATTAGTATTGTTGTCTTCTGTTTGTGAATAAAGTTGCATCAAGGTACGCTTTCATAATTGTTTTTTTTCTTATGGAAGAAAATTCCATTATGCTTAATTTTTCAATTCCATGACAGAGACAGTAACATGAAAAAAGATAGGTATAATGTTCAATTTGCTTCCTCTTTCTAATATATATAATATATTGGTGAAAATAAACTTCATCTGTTATTTCTTTTTTATCTTCTGGACCACCATTATTTTCAAGGAATTGCTGTTACTTGTGTAGACTATAAGACTTTTCGTCGAATGAAGAAATCATGAGTTTAAGATATGGCAATTGTATGCATTTGATTATATACATAAATACACAATATATATATATATATATATATATATATATATATATATATATATATGTATATATATATATATATATATATATATATATATATATATATATATATATATATATATATATATATACATATATGTGTGTGTATATACATATATATATATATATATATATATATATATATATATATATATATATTATATATATATATATATATATACATATATATATATACATACATATATGTATATATGCATATTTATTTACATATATATGTACACACACATATATGAATATGCATATATATATATATAAATATATATATATATATATATATATATATATATATATATATATATATATATATATATATATTATAATCATCAGCTGTAAACAGTCCACTGAAGGATAAAGGCCTCAGGCATGTCCTTCAATTCAAGTCTGTTTATGGTCTTTGTATATATGTCCACACCAGCATAATTTCTTAGTTCTTTAATCCATTGTCTTCTCTCCCTCCCCCTGCTTCTTTCACAAGCTTTAGGGGCCCGTTCTGTTGTTCTTCTTGTTCATTTTTATCTGTCATTCTCATTATATGTCCTGGCCACATCTATTTCTTTTTCTTACATGTTGTTAAAGGAATTATATATATATATATATATATATATATATATATATATATATATATATATATGTATATATATATATATATATATATGTATATATATGTATATACATATGTATATGTATATATATATATATATATATATATATATATATATATATATATTTATATATATACATATATATATATATATATATATATATATATATATATATATATATATATATATATATATATACATATATTTATATATATGAAGATACAGATAGATAGACATGTAAGAAAAGAGATGAATATATATATATATATATATATATATATATATATATATATATATATATATGTATATATATATATATATATATATATATATATATATATTTATATATATATATATATATATATATATATATATATATATATATATATATATATATATATATATATATATATATATATATATATATATACATATATTTATATATATGAAGATACAGATAGATAGATAGATAGATAGATAAATATGAATTTAAAAACCTCATTGGAAGTTATAAAACCAGCTAAAAAGGGTTTACAAAATCAAATATCAATTAAAAATTACTCGGGTTTAATAATCATTTCAGAAAAACATAAAATCCTTATCAAATTAAGTAATCATATAATTCAATTTAATATAATTATTTCCATAAAGATACAGTATAAGAATAATCAGGAGTAGTTTATGATAGAATTCTATTAAATCCGACTTACGTTTTGATGCGAGCCGTAAGCGATGTGATTCGATCAATTAATTTAGATTTGCTGTTATCCACAGCACAGGGGATTTTGCAAACTGGCTGGGGAATGTTGTGGCTCACGCAAAATTAATTCTTGGTTGCTATTGTTGACTTCCGTGGAATTTATCACTGTTGTTTTTTATAAATGTTTTAAGATAAAAACAGCGAATTTGAAGTGGTTAGAAAGTATTACTGTAAAATAAAACTTTAGTGATAGGAGGTTAAATGTTTATTATTATTATTATTATTATTATTATTATTATTATTATTATTATTATTATTATTATTATTATTATTATTATTATTATTCGTGCTATGAATTTTATTATAATTTGTGCTATGAATTTCATATCATCAAGAGATAAGCTTTGGTGGAAAAAAGCTGTGACCAAGTTGTGGAATGATCTTCCTTATTGGATAGCTGAATTGGTGGAACTTCAAAAGTTCAAATTTGCATTCTTTTTTTCTATTTTGAACAGACGGACATAAGTCTTTTTATAGTTTATAGATTAAAGATGTTGTTACTGTTCTTAAAGTATTTCATATGAATTGTTCGATACTTCTCATACATTTTATTTATTTCCTTATCTCCTTTCCTCACTGGGCTACTTTTCCCTGTTGGAGGGCTTCGGTTTATATAACACTGCTTTCCTAACTGGGGTTGTAGCTTAGTTAATAATAATAATAATAATAATAATAATAATAATAATAATAATAATAATAATAATAATAATAATAATAATAATAATAATAGTTTGTGGTTATACTCCAAAATATGTTGGTCAGAAGACCTGTATAGCTTGTGGTTATACTCCACATAGCTTTGGTCAGAAGGCCTGTATAGCTTGTGGTTATACTCCACAAAATGTTGGTTAAAAGACTTGTATAGCTTGTGGATATACTCCACAAAGTCTTAGTCTGGAGACCTCTATACAGTAGCTCGTGATTATACGGCACAGAGTTATTATTTAGTACGCTTATAGTCTTTGGTTATACTCAACATAGTTAGTATACTAGTACAGCTTGTGGTCATGTCCCAAAAATTATTGGTTAGCATACTTGTATAGGTTGTGGTGCTATTCCACATAATATTGGTTAGCAGACCTGTATAACTTATGGTTTCACGTAAAACATTATATATATATATATATATATATATATATATATATATATATATATATATATATATATGTGTGTGTATATATACATAAACATATATATACATACATATATATATATATATATATATATATATATATATATATATATATACACACATATATGAATACATGACTATATACATTTATATTAATATATATATATATATATTATATATATATATATATATAATATATATATATATATATATATATATATATATATATATATATATATATATATATATACATATATATATATATATATATATATATATATATATATATATATATATTAACATATATATATATATATATTTATATATATACAGTATATATATATATATATATATATATATATATATATATATATATATATATTTATATATATACAGTATATATATATATATATATATATATATATATATATATATATATATATATATATATATATATATATATATATAAATATATATATATATATATATATATATATATATATATATATATATATATATATATATATAAATATATATATATATATATATATATATATATGTACATACACACACGCATATACCTACTCCCATAATGATGTGTGACCTCAGAGAAAAAACTCCTATATTATAGCCACTGCAGCATTCAACTTTTTATTTATTAAATCCAGCATTTATATTCTTTCACTACACAGTAGTATTAAACTAGTTCTTATTTATTTAACTTTTTTTTCACCTATTTTATATACCCCCCTTATATGACTAGTGTCTTTTTTATAGACAGACAGTATAAATAATAAATTTAGCCTCATTCTTATTCAGGGTTAAGCACACACCAAAGCTATGGTCCACTTGACTCATATATCTTTTATGAAGAAAACTAGCACATTTTTCATTTACCATATCTACTCCAAGGCCAATAGAATTTTAACTGGTCAACCCACGTCCGCTTGAAATTCAAATCGTATGTGCATCCATGACATCAATAGGTTCAAAAGAGGTCCTAGGCTGAACATAGGGCCTGAAACCCAAACAGCGGGGGCTGCCTTTCACTCTTGCAAATTCACTGCATGCTGGAGGACATCCAACAATGTCTCCACCCTGCAGACAGAGTTTGTTGCAATAGAGCTTGCACTAAAATACTTTATTGAAATTGAGGGAGGACCAGTAGTCATACATACTGACTCACGATCCTCAATGCAAGCCCTGCAACAGGACAAAAATAAAGAAAACAAGGCCCTGATAGCTGATATTAAATCGCTCCTATATCAGCACAGTGAAAGAGATAGACTAGTAACACTAAACTAGATCCCCAGCCCCATTGGCATAGCTGGGAATGAGAAGCCTGATGAACTAGCCAAAAGCACCAGACACATCCAAAATGTACAGGTGCACATACAGCTGCACTACAACAAATCAAAAACAAAATAAAGGAACAGCTCAAGGACAACCTAATCAAGGAACTACACAAGTGGGTAGAGAGGGGCTCTCCCTCTGCCATATGGTACAAATGGGCCACGGAGTTAGAACCTCCACCCATGGACAGATACACCACAAGGAAACAGGCTGTATGTATACACAGGCTCAGACTGGGATACAAGGCAAACTGGGAAGTTATAGACAGGAATCAGAGACCGTATGATCACTGTGATGTCACAACACAACACGCCTTCTTGTACTATTTACTAGAGTGCAGAGAAACAGCACAGCTGAGAGGTGATCTGCAAGTAGACACCAACATACCACAGGCCGGGCAAGCCGTGGCCACACTGGCAAAGGCAATTGTCGAAAGCATAGACACACATATGCAACTGCTTTTAAGACTACCGCCACCAAGGTAAAGACCTCAAAATTCACACCATACCATCTAATCCCCTCATTGCAAGGCCCTATTCACATCATCCACTGTCTTTTCTAAACTTAACCTACTACTAAAATTCCTCCACAGGGACCCTAGGGAGTAAAGGGTTGGACAACCCCACCTGCCTCCTTTCCCCTACCTTTCAAAGGCCTTACACCCCCAACTCTCAAACTACTACCATCCGGGAAATGATGGCCCTTCTACTACTACCACCATCATCCTTACCCTGTCCACTACTTTCTCTACGACTGAAAACTTCTAAAATTTTCCTTTAATGTGATAACCTACCTTATATTTTTCCACAGGTTACCTACGGGCCGACCAAGGGAATGGCCCGTGCCAACGAGAACTGTTGCCTGTAAGCCAAAACAACAACAACGAACATATGCTCAGTCTATAATGAGCGGCCCAGAAGGTCAGACATCCATCTTTTTCCGACTCAATCTGTCTCACGGCCTTGCTCTGTCTCAAAGTCATATTGGTCCCAAGGCCTACAGAATTTTAACTCGCACCAACTTGTCACGATGCCTAGTTGCGCAGTACGTGAATGTACAAATTATTTGATAGGAAAATCATTTTATAATTATTATCGGTTTGCGAAAGATAAAGAAACACAAGACAAATGGATTTAGCTGTGCAGGAGGAAGGTAATTTTAACCCCATGACGCAGCAGATATGGAGCAAGATTTTCGAAAAATCTATTTTGAAAAGAAATCTAAAATATGAACTGCTTGGGAAACAGTTTCCTCTAAGATGCCTAGAATTCAAGCCTGGAGCAGTTCCAACTCTACATTTACCATCAATTACATGTAAGATTTATTCTTAAAATTATCGTATTAAATTGAATAGTGTCATATGTTTTTTACAGTTTATTTTCTGTCTCTCTCTCTCTCTCTCTCTCTCTCTCTCTCTCTCTCTCTCTCTCTCTCTCTCTCTCTCTCTCTCTCTTTTATACTACAGGAAAGAAAAATATAAAAAAAAAAATGTCAAAATTGATAATAAAGAATTTTCCAGTGCAGAGAAAATGTACAGGAAAAAAATAATCAAAATGTACATATAGAAGAAGAAAAGAATAGAGCAAATGTGCATAAGTAAGAATCAAACTAGCAAGAAAAAAAAATAATTATAAATTTTGTTAAGTGTAAAAAAGAAAATTAATTAAAGAAATAAGCTTTAATAGATTAAAGCATGTAATGTACAGTTGTGCGCAATATGCAATATTATGAAATAAATCAGATCACAAATTTTTGTCGTCCGGTCAATTTTGCACCTTAGCATATTTTTTTCTTAAATTTCCAGATATGATTATTGAGAGGTCACCATTGTATAAATATAAATCGCCTCAATCATATATAATAACAGTAATAATTAATAATAATAATAATAATAATAATAATAATAATAATAATAATAATAATAATAATAATAAAAATGATAATAATAACCATAATAATAAAAACCATATAATAATAATATAAGTAGTATAATCATACTAAATAATAATAGTATCAAGAGTAAAAGAATAATAATAATCATAGCATTATTATTATTATTATTGTTGTTGTTGGTGGTGGTGGCTGTTGATATCATTATCATTATTTTATATTATTAAAATCAAAAGTATAATAATAATAATAATAATAATAATAATAATAATAATAATAATAATAATAATAATAATAATAATAATAGCAGTGCAATTAAATGAGATTATGGATAAGCAGTCAGAGAGAGACAGAGGAGAGAAAGTAAGCAAGAAAGAGAAGACACGTGTCTTAGTTGTTGAGCCTGGTGACGTCACATTAATAACGGCTGCGTGTGGGTTGACCTGTAAAATTCAATTGGACTTGATCTACCCCGTCGTGGAGACTCGACTCCAGCCTATATAGTATGATGAATGACTAAGTATGATATAGAAAGACAGAATGTATCATCAGCCTGTCCTTTTAGCCTGTATTATATTTTTGTTATATTCTCTTCTGAAATAGTCTCGTTTTTATTTTATTTTATAATACTGATTTTGACTAACTTGTCTCTTTCTATCAGTTACATTTTGCTTCAGAAAATCAGGAAATAAATCATTATGTCTATTATTCGTTTAATATTGATTTGCCTAAAGTATTTGTTACATTCTACATCAGAAAATAAGGATATAAATCATTCAGTCTATTATTCGTTTAATGTTGTTTTGCCTAAAGTATTTGTTACATTCTGCATCAGAAAATCAGGAAATAAATCATTCATTTTATTATTCGCTTAATGTTCTTTGGCCTAAAGTATTTGTTATATTTTGCATCAGAAAATCAGGAAATAAATCATTCTTTTTATTATTCGTTTAATGTTGTTTTGCCTAAAGTATTTGTTACATTCTTCATCAGAGAATCAGGAAATAAATCATTCCTTTTATTATTCATTTGATGTAGTTTTACGTAAGGTATTCGTTATATTCTTCATCAGAAAATCAGGAAATAAATCATTCTTTTTATTATTCGTTTAATGTAGTTTTGCCTAAGGTATTCGTTATGTTCTTCATCAGAAAATCAGGAAATAAATCATTCTTTTTATTATTCATTTAATGTAGTTTTACCTAAGGTATTCGTTATGTTCTTCATCAGAAAATCAGGAAATAAATCATTCTTTTTATTATTCGTTTAATGTTGTTTCGCCTAACGTATTTGTTACATTCTGTATCAGAAAATCAGGAAATAAATCATTCG
>NC_090731.1:60597014-60619293 GCF_036898095.1 Palaemon carinicauda
ACATGCCGAAGCAGAGACAAAGCCGCCCACCACCCACCAATCGCTCACGCCCCAACAAACGACTTCTACAGCCACTTACTACCTCCCATCCGCCGTAGTTTTGCTACTACCATTTCCGATTCGGGGCAACTGCGAAGAAATGTGCCGAGGATTGTCAGTGGCCAAAGAACATGTAAGTAGGCCATCGCTCGTGGCAGTGGCCTCCCGTGTTTCTAATCTTTTCTTTTTATAGGATGCAGGAACGGGCGTGCGATTTTTGGTAGACGGGTGCTTGTCGTTCTCTTTTGCCAAGGAAACTCTTCAAGACACGACGTAGTCTGTCTACATCTGCCGACGTCCGCTTGGTAGCTGCCAACAGATCTGCGATATCCACCTACGATTACGAGAACCTCACATTATCGTTCAAAAACGGTAAATTTAATTGGAAGTTTCTCGTTGCTGACGTCACCATGCCAATCCTCGGTGCGGATTTCCTCTCTCATTTCCACCTTCTGGTCGATGTCGCCCACCGACGATTGGTCAACGTAGACTCGTACTTGTCGACACCTCTTCAACCCGCCCCCTCTAACCTCGCTCTCCACATTAGCGCACCAACGGATGCCTACGCCCACCTCCTCACGTCGTACCCGGAAGTTTTCCGTCCAAAACTTCGCCAAACGCCCACGGTTCCTGCCAAGCACGGTATTTATCACCATATCAAGACGACGGGACCCCCAGTCTTCGCAAAATTCAGACGTCTGCCACCGGAACGATTGGCAGCCGCCAAACAGACGTTCGCCGAAATGGAGGAAATGGGCCTTTGCTAAAAGGCTTCCAGCCCATGGTCGTCACCCTTACGCATCGTTCTGAAGAAAGACGGCTCCCTCCGTGCGTGCGGGGATTACAGGCACCTGAATATGCAAACAGAACCGGATCATTACCCCCTCCCAAACATTGTCGACGTGACCTCCTACCTGCAAAAAGCAAAGGTTTTCTCTACGCTCGATCTCCTGAAGGGGTATTATCAGGTGCCTATGAACCCAGAAGACATCCCCAAGACTGCCATTATCATTCCGTTTGGTACATACACCTTCAATTACTCCTGTTTTGGCCTTCGTAATGCTGGGGCCACGTTTTAACGTCTCATGTATGGCATCTTAGGGGACCTCCCTTTCTGTGTATGATATGTGGACGACATACTTGTGTTCTCTTCCTCAAAAAAGGAACACCTCCGTCACCTGCGCATCGTGCTCGGCCACCTGCAACAAAACGGCCTTGTAGTCCGGTACAACAAGTGTACTTTTGGCGCCAACGAAGTGTCATTCTTAGGGCACATAACACTCCGGAAGGTATCCACCCCCTCCCTGAGAAGGTAGCAGCCGTTCAAAACTTCCCCGTGCCCTCGACCGTCAAAGCTCTGCAGGAATTCTTGAGCATGATCAACTATTATCACCGTTTTCTGCCAGCCATTGCCGCCACTCTTGCTCCCGTCTTTGCCTCCCTCAAGGGCAAGCCAAAGGACCTGAAGTGGGGTCCCCTTCAAGATGCAGCCTTCTGTAATGCAAAGAAGGCCCTATCAACTGCTGCGGCTCTCACTTTTCCTATCCCACACGCCCCTCTCCTCTCCACCGATGCCAGCGATTTTGCTATTGGTGCACTGCTCGAGCAGGTGGTCAACGGCTCGCCCCGCCCATTGGCCTTCTTCAGCAGAAAACTGTCCATGGCAGAATCGGGTTATTCTATCTTCGATCGAGAATTGCTGGCAGTGCACTTGGCTGTCCGTCACTTTCGCCATTTCTTAGAAGGAACGCCCTTCGTCATTCTCACAGACCACATGCCTCTGGTGCACGCCTTTACTCGACAGTCTGATGCCTGGTTCGTCTGGCAATTCCGACATCTCTCCGCCGTGGCTAAATACAATTGCACCCGTCAATACGTCCCTGGGAAAATGAATCCCGTTGCCGATGCCCTGTCAAGAAACTCGTTGTCTGCCGTTCAACTGGGATTGGATTACAACGCCCTGGCTGAATCCCAACGACAGGATCCAGAGTATCAAGCATGTAGGACATCCTGCACGTCCCTCCGTTGGGAAGACTTTCCCCTCGAAGTCTCCAACACCACCCTCCTTTGTGACGTCAGTACTGGCAGACCGCGACCTTGGATTCCTGCTCCATTGCGACGACAGGTGTTTGATTTCATTCACGGCCTTTAACATCCCTCGTGCCGTTCTACTGCACAGCTGCTGAAGGCAAAGTTCATTTGGCACGGCATTGCTAAGGATGCTAAGGATTGGGTCTGCGCCTGTACTTCTTGCCAAACTTCCAAAGTACATAGACACATGAATTCAGGAGTGGGCACCTTTCCTCAACCTCAGCGTCGTTTCGCACATATTCATGTCGACGTTGTAGGCCCCCTACCCACATCACAAGGACATCGTTACCTGTTTACCATCATCGACCGCTCCACCCGTTGGCCTGAAGCCATTCCCATGGAAACTGCAATGTCCGCCTCATGTACATCTGCCTTAATCTCTGAATGGATTTCAAGATTCGGTATCCCTGAGCATATTACTTCTGACAGGGGAACCACTTTCACCTCTCAATTGTGGAGGTCATTAGCGAATCTCCTGGGCATCACCCTACATCAGACAATGGCCTACAACCCCGCTGCAAATGGAATGGTTGAACGTTTTCATCGCACCCTCAAAGCAGCTTTGATGTCCCGCTCCAAGGATTGCAACTGGTTTACTCAGTTTCCCTGGGTCCTCCTGGGACTAAGGACCACTCCTAAAGACGCCCTTGACGTCTCGGCAGCTTTAATGGTGTATGGTGACCCGTTGGTCGTCCCTGCCGAATTTTTTCCTTCTACAACCTCCTCCGACGATCTCCAGCGCATACGTCACGTCGTGGGAAAATTTACTCCATGCCGCCAGACTTACAAGCCCCCAGCGAAGCATCGCATACCAACAGACTTGCACTCTGCAGCGCACGTCTTCTTATGCAACGACACTACCAAGCCACCACTAACGCCCCCTTACACGTGCCCTTTCCTTGTGATATGACGCAGTCCGAAAGCATTCCTACTAAACATTCGTGGCAAAGAAGACTGGGTCTCCATTGATCGTCTAAAACCTGCTTATCTCATGCCAGATGACCCGCCTACAGTTCACCTCTCTAGATCAGGGCACCCTATTTAACTTATACAGTATGTCATTTTTAGGGGGGGGGGGAGCCAAATACCAACCTTGTGTCACACAATTGTACATAATTATTTTGTATATATTATGCTTGTATCTGTGCTCTTCCCTCGCACTAAAAAGAACCTGAATGATCATGTCTCCGGTTTTCTCTGTAACATTGTCTGTCTCTCGAACATGTTATGTCCTGTTGCCTTGAGGTTTTGTATATAAAGGAGAGGGTTCCTTAATAAACAACTTAGTTGATTGCTTCTTGCCTTTGAGTTCACAACCCTCTCTCGGCACCGTCACACATGACACGGCTCTGGGGCCTTCTGGAGGTATAGCTCTGCCTCCAGCAAACTTTTGCTGGAGACGAAGCTGGGTCTGGTTTCTCATAAATATTCAGTGCATGTCAAGATTACTCTCTACCTCTCACTCTCTTACTTGATCTCCATGCATATGCACATTCATAGACATGCATACTCAAACAACCACGGTGCTCTCAGCTTAACAGCCAGGACTGGCCGTGGTCAGTAAATGGTCGGAAGGCTTTCAAGGAGAGATAAGACGCTTCTGGAAAATAAAGCCTTTAGGCATCATTAAAATCTCTATTTGAAACATTATAATGCAAAAATTAGGTCCATGAAATTTTTTATTTTTCTCCGCATCAGCCTCTGACTGTTTTTCAGGGACAATACACCACTGCATTAGTATTTTGAAATGCAAAATTTTTATCCATCTATAATATGGAATGGGTTTATGATACTGTGTTGACAATAAGAGGGACATACCTAAATTTACTTATATACCACTATAAGAAACCCATTCTGTATATAAATATTATTGGTGAATGATTGTAATGAACCCTTCTTGAGCTGAACACATTTGCCAATAACATTATATTTATTTTCATAATGACTATCCCTTTTTGACTGAGAATACCTTATCTTGGGGAAAAGGTTTTTGTATCGCCCTGATCAGCAAAGCTGTACTAGTCTCGGCTACCCATATTAGGCTGATTTGTTGAGAGCGATCAAATGGCCACTGTAGTGATGAAATGGTCAATCCCATACAAGAATAAGAAGTCTGAGGCTTTTATCCTGCAGTGGACTAGAAACAGCTGCATATGTTGTTGTAACTGTTGTAAGAAAATATTATTGTCCTAATACGATTTAACATTTGGGGTTTTATTTGATCTAAACTCCTGGCCTCCTGGCTAGTATAGTTCCCTTAGCATATGCATGACAGCAGATCGATCCTAGCCCGGGACCTTTAATTTAAGGTGTTTGCTGGGAAGAATTCTCTATCTCTCTCTCTCTGTATATATATATATATATATATATATATATATATATATATATATATATATATATATATATATATATATATATACACACATATATATATGTATATATATAGTATATATATATATATATATATATATATATATATATATATATATATATATATATATATATATATATATATATATATATATATATATATATATATATATATATATATATACAGATAAATATATATGTGTGTGTTTCTTATATACGTATATATATATATATATATGTATATATATATATATATATATATATATATATATATATATATATATATATATACAGATAGATATATGTGTGTGTTTCTTATATACGTATATATATATATATATATATATATATATATAGATAGATAGATATATATATATATATATATATATATATATATATATATATATATATAATATATATATATATATATATATATATATATATATACATATATATATATATATATATATATATATATATATATATATATATATATATATATATATATATATATATATATATATATATATATATATATATACATATACATATATATATATATATATATATATATATATATATATATATATATATATATATATATATATATATATATATATATATATATATATATATATATATATATATATATATATATATATATATATATATATATATATATATATATGCAGAGAGAGAGAGAGAGAGAGAGAGAGAGAGAGAGAGAGAGAGAGAGAGAGAGAGAGAGAGAGAGAGAGAGAGAGAGAGAGAGAGAGAGAATCTAAAAGTTTTTCATTAAAGTCATCATCATCATCTCTTCCAATGCCTATTGACAAAAAGGGTTTCGATTAGATTTCACGAGTCGTCTCTATCTTGAGCTTCTAATACTTTTCCATTCCTCATCTACCTCACGGTTCGTAGTCCTCAGCCATGTAGGCCTGGGTCTTCCAACTCTTCTATTGCTTTATGAAGCACAGTTAAACGTTTGGTGATTTGGGGTGATAAATATATTTATCACCGACAAAGGGAACTAATCAAACTTATTAGAATGAAGAATAAAGATAATAAGACATTTTAAGTGACGTTATCCCTGCTCTCGTGGTTTTATGGTCTCCTGGATCCAAAATCGAATCGTAAGTGACTCTATCTAAAACTGAAATTAAATTAATCAAGGTTTTTCATTAGTGAAAACATCACTGACAGATCATGCGATATCCATAAGGAATTTTTCCAAGATCTTTTTTTTTCTTTTCGGTACCAAGTTTTAAATGACCGAGTCGGATTAAGTTTCTGCTAATGGAATGTGTGTGTGAGGATTAGGAAATATCTTCCTAAGTAATTAAGGGGAAGGAATCGTCGTATCTTCTCTCTCTCTCTCTCTCTCTCTCTCTCTCTCTCTCTCTCTCTCTCTCTCTCTCTCACAAGAGACTTGGGATATTTGAAAATCTAAAGATTTTCAATTTCAGTTGTAGTAAAGCATTATTATTATCATCATTATTACTTGCTAGGCTCCAACCCTACTTGGAAAAGCCGGATGTTAAAAGCCCAGAGTCTCCAAGATGGGAAATATCCCAGCGAGGAAAGGAAAAAAGGAAAAATTAAATATGTTAAGAAGAGTAACAATATTAAAATAAATATCTCCTATATAAACTATATAAACTTTAACAAAACAAGAAGAGAAATTAGATAGAATAGTGTATCCAAGTTTACCCTCAAGCAAGAGAAATCATAAGAAAAAAAAGAATAACAGATAAATTATCTTTAGTGTATTACGATTACAAGACCATAACGAAAATCTCGGTTATAGTAGAACTCTAGATGAAAGGAGGATTAAGGAGAGTAGGGAGAGTCATGCCCTGGTGAGAGGTGTTTGTGTGTGTGTGTATGTGTGTGTGTTTATGTGTGTGTGCATATCTATCTAAATATTTAGCTGTCCTTTTTTGACGGGTCGCATACACTAGTTTATTGATAAACAAAATGGTCCCGTTAATATCATCCGTGTATACAATAAAAAAGAATATAACTGTTTGTAAATCAGGTTACTTCATATAATATGTATGCTGATTGGAGAGAGAGAGAGAGAGAGAGAGAGAGAGAGAGAGAGAGAGAGAGAGAGAGAGAGAGAGAGAGATTATTATCTTATCATAATTTACATTAGAATTTTCAGTAATTTATTTACAGTGAGAATTTTGTAATTGCTAATTAATAAAGAAAAGAATTTCTTTGCCGTGGTAGATATTATTTACTTCATCCCAGAAGAGTGAGCTAATAAGGGCCCTTGACTATTTATTAATGGAATTTTTTTGCATATGACAATTATTACCAATTCACCTGCTTAAGATGTTGAGTCTTTTTATAGTTTATGACATATCTGTTTTCGACGTTAACAGTTTATTATGACATATGTATTTTGACGTTGTTACTGTTTTTAAAATGATTTCTTGTTAATTTTTTCTCATCATTTACTTATTTCCTAATTTCCTTTCCTCACTGGGATATTTTTCGTTATTGGAGCCCTTGGGCTTTTAGTATCTTGGTTTTCCAATTAGAGTTGTAGCTTGGCTAATAATAATAATAATAATAATAATAATAATAATAATAATAATAATAATAATAATAATAATAATAATACCCATTTATTACCTCTGCCATGGAAGTTGGAAGTATGTTATATTTTCACCTCGGTTTGTGTGTATGTGTGTGTCTTTGTTTGCGAACAGCTTCCTAGCAACAAATTCAACAGTAGAGTAATGAAACTAGCAGAGATTAACTTTTATGTAAAAAACTGGAAATTATTAAATTTTGAAAGGTCAAGGTCAAGGTTACGGTCAAGCTAAATGTCCAATTCATGTAATCAGCCATAAGTTTGGACATTGTCGTTATCACTGAGACTCAGACTTGGTTCATATTTATGTGCATGAAAATCCACAACAGTTAATACATGGTAAGGGGAAAAGGTCGAGAAATCAGTTGCTGTGGCGGAGCTCTGCATTCTACTGAGCGCCCCTCTAGTTATCATCATTATATGGATATTCCATATGAATGCTTTTTCTCTAGTTACGACTTATTTTTTCATTGCTTACATATACACCGAATAGTCTCGCTTATTCTTTCCACATTCTCCTCTGTCCTCATACACCTGGCAACACTGAGATTACCAAATAATTATTCTTTCTTCAAAGGGTTCATTAATGCGCTGTAATTTTTCAGTGGCTACTTCCCTCTTGGTAAGGGCAGAAGAGACTGGCTATGAAAAGCAACTCATCTAGGAGAAGAACACTCCAAAATCAAAGCATTGTTCTTTAGTCATGGGTAGTGCTATAGGCTCTCTACCATGGCTTACCACTATCTTGAAGTAGAGTTTTCATGCTTGAGGCCACACTTGAGTACGTTGTTCTATCTATTTTCTCTTCTTGTTGTGTTAAAGGTTTTATAGTTTATATAGGAAATATTTTAATGTTTTACTGTTCTTAAGATATTTTATTTTTCCTTGATTCCTTTCCCCACTGGGCTATTTTCCTTGTTGGGGCCCCTGGGCTTATAGCATCCTGCTTTTCCAACTAGGGTTGTAGCTTAGCAAGTAATAATAATAATAATAATAATAATAATAATAATAATAATAATAATAATAATAATAATAATAATAATAACCATCTTTTGTAATGGGAGAATCTATACCCATGGCAATGTTGTTCATTTGTCTCGTCTCTTAATATTTTCTTCGGAATATATAAATCTATAACAAGGTACGTCTTGTGCTTGTAATATTCTTTTCACTCATTTAATTTAGACCATTTAAATTAAAGTAAGGAAAACGAAGTAGCATTGGGGAAACTAATAAAGATGAATACAGTTTCTCCTCTTGAAGAATTGAAACCTAGGAGGAGCAGGGATTTGGGAGGGAAATTCTTATTTTTCAATAGAGAAAAGAAACTTCAACCAACTCAAGCATTCTGGGATTATTGATTTATACACGGGAAATATCTAGATAATTCTAATAATCAGGCTCACTCCATCATGAAGCTGAATACCACACAGTATTCTAGAAGTTTTAATCCAGTTGTGACCAAGTTGTGGAATGATCTTACTAATTATCATTATTATTATTACTATCCAAGTTACAACCCTTGTTGGAAAAGCAAGATGCTATAAGTTCAAGGGCTGCAATAGGGGATAATAGCCCTGTGAGGAAAGGAAATAACGAAATAAATAAATGATGAGAACAAATTAACAATAAATCATGCTAAAAACAGTAACATCGTCAAAACAGATATGTCATATAAAAACTATAAAAAGACTTATGTCAGCCTGTTCAATATAATAACATTTGCTGCAACTTTGAACTTTTGAAGTTCTACTGATTCAAGTACCTGATTAGGAAGATCATTCCACAACTTGGTCACAGCTGGAATAAAACTTCTAGAATACTGTGTAGTATTGAGCCTCGTGATGGAGAATGCCTGACTATTAGAATTAATGTTGTTTATATTTAAATTTGGGGAAAAATATAATATATGTATCACAGTAGAGGCGAGAGAGGGTTACAGTCATTACTATATCTCAACTGATGCATTGTATATGTAGATTGAGGGAAGTTTAGTAGAACCCCTTTAGCTCACAAGTGAAAGCACTTCTTAACCTTCTACTTCAACAGTCTTAACTCTTCATTTCCTCCAACTCCATATCCACCTACTATATGCATTAATTTCATAATGCTGTTATCTTAGAGCCCAATTTCATAAATCCAAATGGTATATATACCTTGCATTCCATGAATGCTAGGCAATGATTTCAAAAAATAATTATATAATGAATGTTATTCCCATGGAATGAAAATCCTTTCCCCCCCTAACCAAATACCAAAAACTGTTGATTTATTGGAATAAACTTTATATATCAAAGCGACACTTCAAAGCTACTATTTCCGCAGTGCTATTAATATCAAAGACACCCTCTTCCCCAAAATCTCTTCTCTCCATATCATACTTCACCTCTTCTCACCATCTAATTCTCTTCCTCCTTTTCGATTTTCACCTCATAACAGGTTCCTCCTAAGCCCTTCTCACTCCCCAACATTCATCCTCAACATGTCCCCACACCATCTCAATCTAGACACTTTTATCACCCCGTAATCCTTATAATTCATGTCATTCTTTTCTTTTCCTTTTTTTTTATTTTTCAAATCTTTCAAGCAATGATATTCTCATAATCCACCATAGTATTATTATCTTTGTTCCACCTACCTCTCGCCACTTCCCCAAGGCTACTTTTAGTATATTCTCTACTCCAGCCTTACATCCTACCTACTATCTCAAGTATCTAAATTGTTCCACCTGTTTTACAACCTAGACTCTATTTTCATGCATGACTATAGTGTCCCTACTTCCTTACTGTTCAACATAGGTTTAATCTTACCCACATTTACCCTCAAGCCATCCCTCTCTGGAGACTTTAGCAAGCATAACCACATTCACATTACCTATGCTGGGATTCCAGTCCTTTCTCTTTATTTAACAAAGGGTTTAAATTACCTGGAATAGCCCATCCAACACAAAACTGTTTCATATACAAACTTATAATAATGAAAATTGGCTCATGTAATAAAAGTGACATGCTTGAAAATAATTTGTATTTTCCTTAACTTTACAAACCGTAGTCCTTTACATTAGATAGGTAACAGCAAAGCTAGAGTACCTAGCCAATAAAAAATCGTATAAAAGTGAAAACAACCAACTGGTAGTTATCAGTTGGTAGCAGAGAATGCACCATCCCCGACAAAACCTGGCATACTGACAAACCACTATGATTGCAACTGTGACGGAAGGTTTGTATAATTGGGAAAATTTTAATTGCATTTAAATTTGTTATTTGTTCCATTACATATACAAACAATTGCCCTATACATAAAATAACTCCTCAATTGGCTGGAAACATTGGGGATGCCCATCCTCAAATGATATTTACCAGACAGTGAGGGATCCTTACACTTTGTGTTTTAATGGTCTAGCAATACCAACAGACGCCAGTGCAACAAAGTATCATGAGCAAAAATAAAGTCATACCTTTGGGGAGCATTGAGCAAGGGTTTGTCTAATTACATCACACACTACCTCACAATGAGTGTGAAGTCCACATTTCTATAATCTAATATAGCACATCTACAAGCTGAGTGAAGCTTACCTGCAGACAGGTAGCTTCTAGCAGAGAGAAGATGACGAATAAAAAGCTAGTTATTCTTACATGCTCACCAGACAAAGCTAATAGTCCTCTGAGAGGAGCTAAGGTAGGTATGTCACCTGCTCTTCATCTACAACAGGTTCTATTTAGGATGAACTTAGGGACCTGTTAGTTGAGTCTTGCATGATTGGACTGAGAAAGTCATCCGACACTTCATATCACCTGCTAGGAGGACCTGCACCACAGAGAGCTTCTTTGTGAACAGTAGGGTCATCCTAATACCCATAATGTTGTATGCTTGGACTTGTGTCCTACTTACTGAGAAAGTTGACAAGCAGTTAATGATTTCTCTGATCCAAGAAAATTTTTGTTTTGGGTCACCTTTTTACTATTTCCATACTCACGATAAGATGTTTAATGATTGGATGACCTGTGTGTATTTGCTCATGGTTGATCTGTGTGTGTTACTTACCTCTGTCAGTAACAAAGGCAGGAAAATTATCACACCGAGAGGGTGAGGAGCCTCCATTGGCACTCTCTCGGCTGGAGTTGAGCTGAACTAGTCCATATAGGAAATTGTCCGGTCCCCCTTGGAAGGAGAAGATTGAATTCGCTTCCTCTTCCATTTGAGTCTTGCCTGTAGAGACTTAAACTGTAGGAGACTCCTGTGAGGTTCTGGAACCCTCTCTTCCCTGGCTCTTTTACAAGGAGGGAATTTCTCTTTCTTGCATGAAGGAACCGCTGTAGCAGTGTCCTTTTAGTTTCCCCTGAGATCAAGTGGGGGAGAGGAGCTTGGGATGAGAGGAGGCAACAGGGGAATCCTGGGATTGTCACCTAAGTACTGAAAGCGAGGACTTATCCCCGTCAAAATTTGCTGCATTACATTAAATAATTCCTTAAGCCATGAGGGGTCGAAGGCTCCCATTGAGCTGGGAGGTAGGTCCTAAGATTGGCTAATATCCCCAGGTTCAGGTTCCACTATAGGTTCATTAGTTTTCTTACCAAAAGTTATGATCGGTATAGGCCTTCTCATCGGGAGAGGGACTTGGCGTTGTCGTGTTGGGGACAGATACTTCTGGGAAGGTGGAGGCCCAAGAGATTGATGAGACTCTCTGAGCGAGAACTTTACCCTGGGAAGGGAACTCTGCGGAAGCCAAAAAAGGAGATAGAATTTCTTCCGGGGATGAGAGTACCTCTGGAGCTGGATGAGATGTTTTTTGCGAGGTTGATAATTCGAGCAAACTTTCTCTGTGTCTTTGCCATGACACTTGGAGCTCCATCACGTGACGCTGCCTTGCCGTGAGACATTGATCTTTCATGGGACGCTGGTTTTCCATACGACTAGCCGAGAGACAAAGCAAGGAGTGGAAAGCCATGGTGGAGCTAAATTGGCACGTGAAACAAATTCGCCTGACCCTGAGAGGCCGTAATGAAGAGAACCCTAAGGAAGTCTGTCACTGATTCCTAAGAAGAGATACAATCTTTCAGAAATAGCACCGCGAGGAACCCTAGGATTAACGCGACAAGACCCTGAAGGGTCTGCAAGAAAATGAGAGCCTGAAGACTCATCGTAACACAGGTCAGGCTAGTCCATCAAGAAAGCCCACAGACTCGTCAAGGCTGGTGTCACAAGGACCAAAAAGTTTCAAGTAACGTTAATCATGAGAGCCTGAAAGTACCGCGTAACCAGTGTCTCGCAAACCCGAGTGCCCAGCAAAACCAGTGTTGCGCAATTCCCGGGGAATCCACGCAACGTGAAACCGAGGTTTTCCTACTACGAGAACTAGAAGGTTCAGCGTAGCAGGAGGCATGAGAGCCTGAGGGCTTAGCGTAACCTGTGTTACGGTCCCAAAGGAGCAGCGCAAGGGGAGACTGAAACCTCCCTTTCACATGAAACCTGCACTTCAGAGTGACTGGGGTAGCGTTACCCCCTATTGTGAGAACCCAACTGCTCAGCACAACTGGAACCTAAGCGCTCCGTGCAACAAGAACCCAAAGGTACAACATGGCAAGGACCCCAAAGTCCTCCGAAGTCATGAGAGCCCGACAGCTCAACACAACGGGAACCTGAAGGTTCCAGATTGCGAGAACTCACATACTCTTGACAACAGGAGTCTGAAAGCTCCTGTTCATGCAGAACAACAGTGAGTTTGTCACGAGACCCCATAGGGTCAACTTGGCCAGAACCCTGAGGTTCAAAATATATCTAACAGCTCTAGTAGGAGAAAGTCGAGGATGGAGATGGGTCACAAAATTCTCCACAAGGCGAAACTCCAGAAAGGAACGTCCAGCAGGCACCTCCCAAAATGAGTCTTTTTCAGCTCAAAGTCTTTCTCCCTCGGGAGGAGGAAAAGACTTGTTCACCAACAGGAAACAGGTTTAATAACAGGTTCTAACTCAGCCCGTGGAGGAGAAGCAAAAGTCTCTCTGAGCATCTGTTACCATTTGGCGGCTCTCTCTCGTGAATGTGAGATGTGTCTCCCGCAGGGGAGATACTGGAAGAATGAGCTACCACTGCCCCTGGTAGATCATCAACATCCTCTATGTCAGTAATTGGCAACTAAAATTCTGAGTGATGTGTTGTAACACTGCGCCCACATGAGGAGGAACCTCCTCAGAGGAACAATATGACATTCTACTTTCCACTCCCCTCTGAAATAGTGATGGACGAAAAAATACAATGTCAGACATATTACAAGTGTCCCTTGCGGGAAGGGGCTGGGCCAACTCACTAGGGAAGTCAACACCGTCTCCTAAAAATTAAGTCCGAATTGAACCTTTGAGCCATTATTTTGCAGTTATTTCTTAGTTTCTCATTAGTATCAATAGCTTTTCACTAAATGGAGAGTGTTTTCATCATGATCCATTGTCGACATAAATGAAATTACACCAAATTTCGAAATAGATTGATGTACTTCCGTTAAGTTCCCTCTTAGAGACGTCTTTATGTGATGGTGGCCAAGTTGAAACTGATGGGGGTAGGTGGAAAAATAATGGCTGTTATAGAACTACATCCAGGAACTTATAAAGAAGTAATTGTAAGCTGTTAATCGGATTAAGAAAAAAAAACACTTGGAAAATAAGTCAATTTAAATACACAGACAGCACCCAAACCGATAAAAACCACGCTAGCGCAATAGATCCCCGTCAGTTTCTCAGATGTAAACAATGGACTTTAGAGTGAACAACATACTTCAATTTGCATTAGACCGATATGTAAGTTATTATGCGCCAGCCCCTACCAAACATATAGAGAAAAATACGAAACTATCCAGCACTCGTCCAGGTAAATGTGTAGGAGAGCTCCGCGGAAGATCTTGAAGAATTTAAACACCTACAATTCACTATTATATCATATAGAACGCTTATATAATAGTCAATATATGAGCAGCTTCTATTTAACGAAGATATTCGTGTGTATAGTTATGTTTCACTTGGACTTTTTCTAAGTGTTTGTTTTTGTTTACTGTGTGATGTCTTGGCTAAAATGAGCTGTTTCACCGCCTTACTGCGTATGGCAAACTAGTTCTCAATGCTATTCTAACCAATAACAGGTGTTTTCTTGACGCCACACTGTTTGAAAACCAATCATGGCGGTTTTTACAAATCTAGCCAATGCTGACACTTATTACTTCACTTATCCCTGCTATTTTTCCACCAGTTACCACAGTTTACGTGAAGTTCCGCGGAGGAATATTTTTGCACGTCTCGGATCTCCCTTCAAACTGAAAAGCTCATTTTGCCGTGAAGTATGGAGCAATTAGCAGGACCTTCATCCCGTTCCGACTGTGTCACTTGTGACAATTGCTTTATTTCTTATGGGGATTTCTGTGTACATTATTCAGGGAAAGTTGATTTGCTAATTGCATTTGCTCAACGTCATGGTTTGATTTTGGCTGAGAAAAAGTGCCCTAATTGTGAAAATGTGTGCCGTATAGATTACAACAAATTAGCATTCCGGTGTGATCGTAGTGTGGTTACTCGTGGGAAAAGGAAGAGGAGGTGCAATTTTTTCGTGTCTTGTTTCAAAGGTAAGTTAGATATTGAGACTAATTTGAAGTTTGTGTTCCTTTTTTTGCAAAAGGCGTTTTAATTTGAATTTGTTTCGTTTGAACTGAAACTCAATGTGGCCTTAAGGGAGGGTCGCAGGGGAGGCGGAGGCTCCCCCGGTAGGCCTAGGTAGGGGTACAGGGCCCCATAGGCTAGGTTAGGTGGGTGTCTTAGGTTCGGTGGTGCCCTGAAAATTACTGTGGCCTTAAGGGGGGGTCGCAGGGGGGGGCGGAGCCCCCCCCCCCCGGTAGGCCTAGGTAGGGGTACATGCCCCCCAGGGTAGGGTAGGTAGTTGTATTAGGTTCGGTAGTGCCCCGAAAAATCACTTTTCTCCTCCTCCCCCCACCCAAAAACCCCGCTTCCCACTGGGGTCCCCCATAATTGTAGTAGTAGGTTTATGCTTACATTTTCTGTGTAAGAGTTAGGTGGTTGTAGGAGGATTATCTCACAGTTTCAAGGTAACTGTAGCTCTAATTTACTGTTTTCTTTCGTTTTCTACTTTTAGAAACTTTTAAATCGAGCGCGGAGCTCTCCTACACCTTTACCCTCGTCCATTTCTTATAGAGAGTTCCAGTTTAACTAGAAGTTAAAGTATCATATATTTACCGTTTAAGGAATTTGAGAAGTCTGTATATGTGTTTAATTAAGGAATTAGTGGGGCTTGTTAGTTGGTTCAGAAATATAGAGGAGATCGTAGGTTCATAAAAGGAATTAGGGGAGGTTGTAGGTTCGTTTAAGGAATTGGTAGGGTTTGTAAGTTTGTTCAAGTAATTAGAGGAGAGCTTTTAGGTAAGTTAAAGGAATTAGAGGAGCTTGTAGGTGAGTTTAAAGAATTATTAGAGCTTTTAGGTGAGTTTAAGGAATTAGAAGAGCTTGTAGGTATGTCAGAGGAATTATTTGAACTAGCACGTTTAAGGAATTAGAGAAGCTTGTAGGATAGTTTCAGAAATAAAGGGCTAAAGTACATCCGTTTCTTTAATTTTATTTCTATTGCAAAAGGTTAAGGGTCAAATATGACATTGTAGAGTAGGTAGAGTAAGAAAAAGTAGGGTAGGGTAGAGTATGGTAGAGTAAGGTGGAGTAGGGTAGGGTAGGGTAAGTAAGGGAAAAGTAAGGTAATGAAAGGCTAGGTTAGTTAAGAGATGTGTTAAGAATAGATAAGGACAGGTATGAGATATAGTAATAGTAGGTAAGGGTATGGAAGGTAAGAGTAGGTAAAGTAAGGGTAGCTTTGGTAAATTTAGTCATGGTAAGAGCAGGTAAGTTAAGAGTAAATAAAGTATTATTAGGTAAGATATTAGTAGGCAGGTATTAGTAGGTATGATATGAGTAGATATATGATATATTATGAGTAGGTGAGGTAAAAGCAGGTAAGGTGAGGGTAGGTATGGTAAAGCTTCGTAAAATAAAAGCAGGTGAAGTAAGGTTAGGTAAAATATATGTAGTTAAAGTATGGACAGGAAAGGTAACGGTAGGTGAAAGTATGTATAGGAATGATATGGGTAGGTAAAGTATTAGTAGTTAAGGTAAGGATAGGCAACGTAAGAATTAGCACGGTAAAAGCTGGTGAGGTGAGGTTAGATAAGGTAATGTGAAGTTATGAAAGGCAAAGAAAGTTAAGGTAAGTTATGGCGAGGTTAGGTAAGGTAAGGGTATGTAAGGTGAGGTTAGGCAAGGTAAGGGTATGTATGGTTAGGTTAGGTAAGGTAAGTATATGTAACGTGAAGTTAGGTAAGGTAAGGTAAGGATAGGCAACGTAAGAATTAGCACGGTAAAAGCTGGTGAGGTGAGGTTAGGTAAGGTAATGTGAGGTTATGAAAGGCAAAGAAAGTTAAGGTAAGTTATGGTGAGGTTAGGTAAGGTAAGGGTATGTAAGGTGAGGTTAGGCAAGGTAAGGGTATGTAAGGTTAGGTTAGGTAAGGTAAGTATATGTAACGTGAAGTTAGGTAAGGTAAGGTTAATTAAATGAAGGTAGGCAAGGTATGTGTAAATGATTTAAGAATACGTAAATAATTGTAGGTACGGTAAGAAAAGATAAGGATTTGCCTGGGTAAGGTAAGAACAGGTAAGATAAGGGTAGGTAAATTGAGGTTAAGTAACTACAAAATTAATAGGAGTTTATTTGGTCGATCTTGTATTCGTCATTTCGTTTAGGTCTGCTTTATTATCTTGTTTAATAATATCCAATAAAAAATAGTAAGGCTAATAGTACTAGAATAAATAATTATTATCGATTGATAAAGAGAAAGATCTTTTAAAAAAAAGAGAGAGGAGATTGTTGTATACAGAAAGCACAGTAATCAATTTTTAAGTAGACCACAACTAAACCTATACGAAATTTATTCGAATAATAATTTTTATTCAATAATATAACTTGATACAAACTTTATTAGCAGTGGGAGAAGTTGGAGATGATTAATGGAGAAGAATTCATTTAAAAGCTCAAGATAGAGACAACGGGTGAAATCTAAATGAGGCCCATTGTGTCAATAGGCGTAGAAGGATATGATGATGATGATGACATTGGACACCACAAGAGCCTTAAAGCATTTACAAAAAGTTTATCACTCCCATAAGTAAAAGGGGAGACGACAATAGTTTTAAATATTTAGCATCTAAGACTATCGTTATATGATTTAGTAGACGTGCTGAAGTAGTTCACACTTATACATTTAAATATATTCTTTTATTAAAGAAAATAGATTAAGCCATGATATTATACTATAGATTTCCATTGATGTCCTAAGATACAAGTCCAATAAATTTTATAAATGTTGTAGATATGTTGAGGCTGTATAATGATTCATTGTGTAGATCAAAGCTTAAGCCTAGTTGCAAAATACACCCCTTTATACGTAAACCCAAATTTGGAGAACTAGATATCTTGAAAGATATTTGCCTAGGATCATGCACTGGTGTGTTTATAACTTTACCTTCTGAAAGCTTTAATGTGGATAATAGTAAATTACCCCTTGATATCTAAAGGTAAGAATTGTGTCTACAGTATCCGAGAAGAGTTAAATCCACCTCCTTGAAAAGCTAGAGACTGAAAGATATTGTTAAACAAGATTATCAGAAAAATATACTCTTGAAACATCAATATTTTAATATCATTCACAAAGAAATATCCTTTCATAGAAGAATTTGTATTCGATTCAATATGTTAAGGATATGGCCTAATTGGAAACATCTTTGCCTGGTGATCATCAGAACGGGGTTCGAGTTCCGCTCAAAGTCGTTAGTTTCTTTAGTGGCTGCAACCTCACCATCCTTGTGAGCTTAGCTTGGCGGATTCCGGGAAGCTAATGAATATACCTGTTGAGTTATCAACATCCATTGCCGTATCCTCCCTGTTCTTATCTTGTGTGGAAAGGGGTCTTGGGCGCAGATCATATGTAGCCTACATATGGTTAGTCTCTAGGCCTTGTCCTGCCTGCTAGGGCAATGGCTTGCCTCTGCCATTCATGAGCAACCTTTTGAGATGTGGCGGTCTCCTTTTCTTAATAATAATAAAATATATAAAGGAGATAGGGCTAATTTTGCTCCGTACTTTGCAATGGCAGAGGGACTACTATAACCACCTAATAACGATTTGATAATCACCAGTGAAAAGGTCATATTTATTGTAAAAGGAGGCTTGGAAACAAATTGACAAACACCCATTCACTCAGAACTGCCGTGAAATGAAATTTATATAATAATCCGTTACTTATTTTTAAGGAGAGCATATCGATATAGATGCCATTGTTGGGTAACTGTAAGACAACGACAATTTTACTTGGATTAATCTTTTTTTTTTTTTTTTTTTTTTTTTTAATAATTATTACATATGTGAATGGTTCATCAAATTTTGGAAAGACCTTTTCTAAATATTTTTTGGGTAATATTTTATAATTCAAAATAATTTTATTATTGTTGAACGTTTGACTTCAACACTTCATAAAACTGTAGCAACTTCTTTTTCAAGTGATATGAAGAAATTGCAGGACTTCTTATACCTCACCTATATAATGTTCTATTTTTTAGCAATTTGTTGTTGGTGAAATTAAAAAAAAAATAGAGGCAACAAGAATGTTTTTGAGATCATAAAATCATGATTTTCATCCATACACAAAAATAATCATATTTATATTTCTCAAAAGCAGAATAGAAATATCCTAAAGTTTCCTGTTCCTATATTATGTCAGCAAATCAGTGAGAGAGAGAGAGAGAGAGAGAGAGAGAGAGAGAGAGAGAGAGAAAGAGAGAGAGAGAGAGAAAAGTAGTGTTTCCAGGTCAGAGGAATTGGCTTGCATTGAATCCTGTCAGGAAAGGAAACAATATGAAACCGGAGAGAGAGAGAGAGAGAGAGAGAGAGAGAGAGAGAAAGTAGTGTTCTCAGGTCGGATGAATTGACTTGCATCGACATCAGTCAAGAAAGGACAAAATATGAAATCGGAGAGAGAGAGAGAGAGAGAGAGAGAGAGAGAGAGAGAGAAAGTAGTGTTCTCAGGTCGATGAATTGACTTACATCAACATCTGTCAAGAAAGGACAAAATATGAAATCGGAGAGAGAGAGAGAGAGAGAGAGAGAGAGAGAGAGAGAGAAAGTAATGTTCTCAGGTCGATGAATTGACTTGCATCAACATCTGTCTAGAGAGGACAAATATGAAATCGGGGAGAGAGAGAGAGAGAGAGAGAGAGAGAGAGAGAGAGAAAGTAGTGTTCTCAGGTCGATGAATTGACTTGCATCAACATTTGTCTAGAGAGGACAAATATGAAATCGGGGAGAGAGAGAGAGAGAGAGAGAGAGAGAGAGAGAGAGAGAAAGTAGTGTTCTCAGGTCGGATGAATTGACTTGCATCAACATCAGTCAAGAAAGGACAAAATATGAAATCGGAGAGAGAGAGAGAGAGAGAGAGAGAGAGAGAGAGAGAGAGTGTAGTGTTCTCAGGTCGGATGAATTGACTTGCATCAACATCTGTCAAGAAAGGACAAAATATGAAATCGGAGAGCCTTACCTTATTGCCTTATTGCCTTATTTTTTGTTTGGGTTCCCCCAGGTCCCTCAGTGTGAGGCACCTCGTATATCCACCAGAGAGTTGCTAATGCACCTTCCGGTGTAATTTGCACCTTCCAGTCTTGGATGTCTGGGATGCATCTTAGGTATTTATCGAGCTTATTCTTAACACATCTACGCTCACTCCTGATATGTTTCTTAGATGAGCTGGCAGCACATTAAATAGTCGCTACATTATCGATGCTGGTGCGTAGTGGATTAATGTCCTGTGCGCCTTTCTTAGTTTACCTGGTATATTTTTTGGCACTATTAATCTACCTCGGCTTGCTCTTTCTGATATTTTTAGCTCCATGATGTTTTCAGTAATTCCTTCTATTTGCTTCCATGCTTGTATTATCATGTAGCGTTCTCTTCTCCTTTCTAGACTGTATAGTTTTAAAAATTTCAGTCTTTCCCAGTAGTTAAGGTCCTTAACTTCTTCTATTCTAGCAGTATAGGACCTTTGTACACTCTCTATTTGCGCAATATCCTTTTGGTAGTGTGGGTACCATATCAAATTGCAGTACTCGAGTGTACTACGTACATAAGCTTTGTAAAGCATAATCATGTGTTCAGCTTTCCTTGTTTTAAAGTGTCTGAATAACATTCCCATTTTTGCTTTACATTTAGCCAACAGTGTTGCTATTTGGTCAATTGCATAACATATTCCTATTTAACATTACACCAAGGTCTTTAATTGCTTCCTTGTTTGTGATTGTCTCATTATTAGGTCCCTTGTATGCATATACCATTCCTTCTCTGTTTCCATAATTTATTGATTCGAATTTATCGGAGTTAAATACCATCCTATTTATCTCCGCCCATTCATATATTTTGTTTAGATCTCTTTGTAGTGAGTTCCTATCTTCATCACAAGTAATTTCTCTACTTATTCTTGTGTCATCGGCGAAACTTCTCACTACGGAGTTTTCAACATCACAGGGTATGTCTGAGATCTTAATAACAAACAGCAGTGCAGCTAATACCGTACCTTGTGGCACACCAGATATTACCTGGGCTTCATCTGATTTCTCGTCATTTGCAACCACTATCTGTTTTCTGTTATGCAGGAATTCTTTTACCCATTTTCCTATCTTTCCCACAATATTATGCTTTCTCATTTTTTTCTCCATTATGTTATCGTCTACCTTGTCAAAGGCTTTTGCAAAATCTAGATAGATCACATCTGTGTCTTTTTCATTTATCATATTTTTGTATATGTTTTTCATAGTGTGCTATCAGTTGGGTCTGTGTACTTTTTCCAGGTACGAAACCGTGTTGACCCATATTAAACAAATTATTTTTAACCAAATGGTTCATTATTTTCTTTTTATTACCCTCTCATACACTTTCATAATATGTGATGTTAGACTAACAGGTCTATAATTGCTTGCCTCTAGTCTTGATCCACTTTTGAAGATAGGGGTCATATAAGATAATTTATGTTTAACATATATCTCGCTCATATCTACACTCTGTCTTAGCAGTATTACAAGCGGCTTCACGATAGTGTTTGCAGTTTTTTTTAACAAAATCGCTGGAACTCCATCTGGTCCGGCTGCCGATCCATTTTTAATTTCGTTTATAGCCGTGACAATATCTGCTTCATTAATATCTATATCCGTTAGATATTCAACATTTTCTTCTCTCATTTCTGTTTCATTATTCTCATTCGCAATTCTTGGTGTGAACTCACTCTTATATTTTTCTGCTAATATGTTGCATATTTCCTTTTTTTCATTCGTTAGCCATCCTTCAATTCTTAGAGGGCCTATTTCTAATCTCCCTTTATTCATCTTTTTTGCATAGGAGTAAAGTACTTTGAGGTTTCTTTTTATATTTTGAAGTGTCCTTTCTTCTAAGTCCCTTTTTTCATTTTCTTTCGACTGTATAATCTTTTGGAATGGACTATCAATTCTATGACATTGTGGTCTGAAATTCCCGTGTTATACACTATTATTTCTTTAACATAATTCACCTCATTCACAAATACTAGATCTAGGACATTTTCCTTTCTTGTTGGAATGTGGTTTATTTGTTGCATATTATGTTCTAATAGCATATCTTGAAGCTTTTCAAATTGCCTCTTATCTTCTGCGCTACTATTACTCTCTTTTTTATATGTATACATACAACCACTTTCTTCTATCCGTTCTTTCCAATCCACGAAAGGAAAGTTAAAATCTCCGGATAGGAGTATATTCCAGTCTTTATGGTTTCTACATATATCATCTATTTTTTCTATTATTATGTCAAACTCCTTAGTGTTTGGGGGTCTGTAAACTACAATATTCATTAGTTTTTCAAATTCAAATTCTACCGCAATCAATTCACATTCTGTGTTGCCGCATTTTTCACATACTTTTCCTTGATTTATGTCTCTTCCATATATTGCGGTTCCCCTTGATTCCTATTTTTTCTGTCTGATCTATAAGTTTGGAAACCCTTTATCTGGTCATCATTGCCAGTCTCTTGGGGAATACCATGTTTCACTTATATTTAATATATCTATTT
>NC_090731.1:60619793-60627293 GCF_036898095.1 Palaemon carinicauda
TATATGAAAAGTATTATGAACTAAAATACCTAGATAGAGACCACATGAAAACAATGTAGAGCAGTACAGTGGGTTACATTGTGTGTTAGTCAACTGCACCTAGGCAGGGGTCTGTGTTTCGGGGTTTCATGAGTTGACTCGTCCTCGGGGACAAGTGTCTCTGTTACCTAACCTCCGTGAATAAGAATAAGGAGGGCCGACTATATTTATATATACTGTACACACACACACACACACACACACACACACATATATATATATATATATATATATATATATATATATATATATATATATATATATATATATATATATATTTATGTATATATACACACACACACACATATATATATATATATATATATATATATATATATACATATATATATATATATATATATATACATATATATATACACCAATATATATATATATATATATATATATATATATATATATATATGTATATATATATATATATATATATATATATATATATATATATATATATATATATACATACACACACGCACCCATACACACACACACACACACACATATATATATATATATATATATATATATATATATATATATATGTATATATATATATATATATATATATATATATATATATATATATATATATATATATATATATATATATATATATATACATGCGTGTGCTTGATTTAATTATGCCCATAAATAAAAGCAGATTCGATAGGGAGATAAAAGAGCACACAGGAACACTAATTAACGAATTACCAATGTAACGACAAGCAGAAACAACAAGGGGGTCACATCAGAGAAGTACAAATACTCTTACGACTAAAGCAAAATCTGCTTCAAATCCAAAAAAAAAAAAACTCTTGACGTGAAGCGAATTATGAATAGCATCACTAGAGTGCTAACAAAGGAGAAAACGGGGGCCAAACATGATTGCAACTATTAGATTACGAAAAACCTGATTGTAATAAATAGAAGACACCAGGAGATTCAATTTGATATCAAAAGGATTGATGATGATTATCAGTACCATATTGTTATCGCCCTCCGCTTCAGATGTGCTTTCCTGATGCTCCCGTCATCAATCATGAATAGATTGTTAGAAATGGTTTGGGGAAAATATCTATTAAATCTCTTCTGCCATATCAATTGCGATTTTGTCTGGCTGTTTGTAATACCAAATGATATAATTCTAATTTAAATTTGGCCTTTTCCCTACTCTTGAAACTAATGAAAGGGATATATTTCATCGAATATGTTTGCTGGATATTCTTGCATTATTACAGAGAAACTGAAAAAAAAAGAATACACTTTGAAGGTAGTTGCTAAAACTGTTGTTGAACTGATTAATGATTATATCATATTCTTATTTTAGACTAATATGCATAAAGTAATTCCTTCTTCTCCTTTAAACTCCGACCATCAGGTTATAAACATTGATTTTCTATCAACTCTGGAGACAACTTTCTCTCTGGCCATTCACGACCACTTTTTGGGATCTTTGTTAAAGGGAATTCGTAATTAAGTTGGATATTATAAACCAATAGCCAATACAGCTACTTAACGATTCTTTCAGTAAGTAGAAAGTAATCTGAGAAAACATTGCCGTCAGCCTGGAATGGGAAATGTTAAAAAAAGGATAAAAGGACTCAATAAACTATAAAAAATTGGAGTGGGATGCTGGAATGTCTTGAAAATGCATCAATTAATAAAAAATGATATAAAAATGTAGTAAAGAGATTCCATTAAAATCTCTTCAAGCTAGTAAGTATTTGTATATGTATTTGGATTTTAGAGCAGTGATTTATTTACTTGAAGAAAATCAAAGAAAATTTGAGTTTGGTATGTGCAATGGATTTACTACCATAAGGTTTTCTGGGTTGATTAAAGAAAATCATGATGAATCCTCTATAAAAGTTCATAAGATTAGTTTGTCTTACAAAGGTAGTTTGTTTTCATCCAATATTCTTAGAGGTATTTGTGACGCTTTAGGCAAATTTCGATATTCAGACGACGTTCTTGAAAACTAATGACGTTCCTGGAAGCACTTCAGGACTCTTCGTTGAATCTGAAAATTTACGCGTTAAAGAATAGGACCAGGAGATACAATCAATACATTTAGCTCGTTATTCATAGAACTCATCAATACCAAAAGGTTTCTGAGTAGTTTTAAATACTTATTATTCCAACAATAAATAGAGAAATATATATTTAAAGAAATCTAAATGTTAGCTTACAAACAACATTATTGCTTACGCCATCAATTTTACGAAATGTAGGTTACTTTACCCCCTGTCGTCTGTTTCCTAGTTTAATTATCTGATTGTGAGCAACTTTACACAATAACTGCAGTACTGATTTTGACCAATTTTGGAAGTCATGTTGGGTATGACACAAAGATGAATCTCTAGGATTTGGATCAAAGTACAAGTACGCAGCAGTACTTTGAAAATAATTGCAATGTTAGTCAATGGCAAATATTTTGTTTTTTTGTTTAAGAACATTACGCAAAACCTTATTGAACAAGTGAGGTTATGACCAAGGACAAATCCATTAGATTTTGAAGGAAATGCATCGAAATACAAGTACGCAGTGGAGGTAAAGAATAAAATTAGATGCTTGGCGTGACGATAGTCTTGCTCTCTACTGAGTGTCCCTCTAGTTTCAAAGTATGATTCAAAGACTAAATGGTAACTAAATATAGAATGGACATTTTAATATAATGGCTCATGTGACAGGCATTAAGTTAATATATACATACACCAAAGAGTACAGTATGATCTAGGAGATTTATTTAAAGAATTTAAAATATTAACTTACCAGTGACATTGCCGAAAAGTATGTGTCATTTTAACCATATTGGCATGGTATTACCTTGAAAATATTGTGACTCTTCTGTGGAAATCTAGTAACATTCAATAAATTTATAGATGCCCTGATATAAAAATATGGTGTGACCAATTATCTTAATCACGGTCATCATTGCTGAAATGAACGAACCGAACCCATAACGAGCCAAGATAGCTGTCGTTTCCCAAACAAGTGGAACAGTAAAAACTAGATTATTAATGACTTCAGTGATCGACAAAACTTCATGGCATCCCCCCAACCCAACCTAACTAGAACACCTTGCCCTTGTTTATGTGGTTAGGGGGTTAGTGGAGTGTTGGGTCTGGTCTTAGCACACCTTGGAAGACTTCACTTACCTAGCTGACATAGAAAGCAGTGTTCTTATTAAGTGGATCATTGGTTGAGTTTGTGTTACAGAAAAAAACCCGAAGAAAGAAATCTGGAGGGAGTGATAATTGTTGGAGATAATTAGAGATAATGCAAAATAAAATTGATGTAGATAGATATGTAGACATAGATAGACAGATAGACAAATGTTTTGGAGGAAGGATTGTTAAAATACAAAGCTAATATATACAAGAGAATATATACCACAGGGTCTGCAAAGAATGAAATAAACACACCCGGTTTCCCCTCAGCCCCACCATGAAGTTAAATGCAACATTATATGTCAAGGGTGATACATTATAAAAGCAGAAAGATCAGGATGATACGAGTCCTTCCCTTCCTTCCTTCCTTCTCTCTCTCTCTCTCCTTCTCTCTCTCATCTCTCTCTCTCTCTCTCTCTCCTCTCTCTCTCTCTCTCTCTTACCAAAGAAAAAAAGAAAGAAGAAGGAAGGATGAAGGCAAGGAATGGCGAAGCTTTAAATGTTATCATGCCACGTAAAGAAATATACGACCTCTTCATTAATCATGTTATTCTACTGTACAGCATTTTACACAGCAGAGCCACACTGCTGCTGATGCTGCATCGGCTGCTGCTTCTGCTAATGATGCCATTAATCATCTGAACTCACACGATGGGAAAGTGAGATAGATGGAAAGAGAGAAATTCAGCCTTTTTCTTCTACTTCCTTCACTGAATTACATCTCGGTTGGATGTTTCTTGGCTTGAACTTTATGCTTGTCGAATTTATCGCATTTTTTTTATATATGAAAGTGGTTTTACTTATATCTTTCATCGTGGAAAAGCGATGTCCACGTTCAATTAGAATTCATCTCAAGTTTTCAGCTTGTGAAATTTCATATGATTATTGTAATTGGTCATTTCATTTTCATGGTTTTCAGTATTTTTCTTGTTTGCTTTATGTTGCAAGTATTCATAGTTTTCTTATTCGAAGAGAGAGAGAGAGAGAGAGAGAGAGAGAGAGAGAGAGAGAGAGAGAGAGAGAGAGAGAGAGAGGTTTAAACCAAAACAGGAAAATAAGGGATATTATAATAGTATTAAAAGGAATTGAGTTAATCCTGGCACTATTGCCTTATTCTGTCATATATTTTGGTAAACAAACTTTTTAATTTTTTGGGAGATATTTTTTGGACAATAATATTCTCATCTCACTGTAGGATTGACCCACTTTCAATTAAAAACGTATAAATATATTTCTAATTCCTTCTCTTTTCATGTGGATTCATTTCTCACAACAGTAACGATAAAACTGATAATTATATATATATATATATATATATATATATATATATATATATATATATATATATATATATATATATATATATATATATATATACGCACACACACACACACACACACACACACATATATATATATATATATATATATATATATATATATATATATATACATACATACATACATACACTGTATACACACACACACACACACACACATATATATATATATACATATACATACATATGTATATATACATATATGTACTTTATATATATATATATATATATATATATATATATATATATATATATATATATATATATATATATATATATATATACAGTAAATATATATGTATATATATAAGATTAATTATTATGTACTTGGAATGTTTTGCAAGTATTTCAATAAAAAAATCTAATAACCTGAAGCTTTTGATAACCTGTTCAATTATCAACTAAAGTGTGAGAGCTCCCAGCTGTATAATTTGGATTTTATATATTTGTAATTTATTAGAAACAGGTAATGGTGAGTTTTGGTATCCCCGTGAACATTCATAGTATTAGTAAAGATATAAATAAAGATAATGACACCATGAATAGTAATAATAATACATTATATTAATATCAGCTTTGTAATATGTTGTTTATTCATATTTCAAGATTTTTGGTAAAGATATGTTGTTATATACTAGCGGTATTTTTATATTTATTTCAGGAGCAGGTCTTCTGAAAGCTGTTAAGCTTTTATAGAGACATCTTCGCTTTTATGGTTTTAAATAGAATTTTCGTTTATATTTATTTATGATAAATGATATCGGCGTCAATGACCTTCAATATCACTATACTAGAAAACTAAAAATCAGTCAATTATTATGCTTTTTCCCAATGCCATGGAATATTATACTCATTTGAAAGAAGTTGATAAAGGAATACCAGTTTAGTTTCGGTCGAATAAAACTATCATGTTCAACTAGTAGAAAGAACTACATCTGGGGGTATTCGATCAATTAGTGACAGAAAAATGGAAGTGGGAGAGGGGGGAAAATAACATGTGATTTTCCCGAGGGGCGTTTGGGTTTAAAATAGGGTCATAGGGTGGTTATGAATGGGAAATTATATGCACCCGAAATGTCTTCTTATCAGATGTTCTCTTATACCTCTGACTTTAGTTTCTCTTTTGATTCCCGTTATAATATCGACCAATTTATCATAATTGTTATCAGTATTTTTCTTATATTTTACTTTTACTTACAGCTTGATAATGTTGTGGATACAATTCCTGAGAATACTAGAAGAAACATTCTAAGAAATTATAAAAGTCAATTGAAAAAAACGACTTGTTTTTACTGGTTTAGATTGGCCCTTATTTCACAAGGCTTAATACTACACTGTATATCAGAAATGCTTAATACTACACTGTAGATTAGAAGTTTTATTCCTGAAATGAGGAAATTGTGGAACGAATATCTTATTCATGTTGCTGAATCAATGTAAATTGTAATATTGAAACTTTATGTTTTTCTTTTGAGCAAGTTGATATCGGTCAATGATTGATTTATTTGAAGTTTTCTGGTATCCTGATATCTACGGCCATTGACGCTTAATATCGGTCACGTTCGATAGTTCATCTGTTATTGAATTCAATCTGATATTGATATCACTGACATTTCTGTGTTATGTACGGTTTACTATTTATATACCACTAAAAATTTTATGTTTTTTTTTTTTTTTTTTTTTTTCGTACTGGGCTGTTTATCCTATTGGAATTAAAGAGCTTGTATCAGTCTGTTTTCCTATTCTAGTTACATGGATAATAATAATAATAATAATAATAATAATAATAACAACAACAATAATAATAATAATAATAATAATAATAATAATAATAATAATAATAATAATAATAATAATAATAATAATAATAGCAGGAGCAATAATGTTATAGCAATGACAATAATAATAATGATAGTACTAATAGAAATATAAAATTTGTAAAATCTAAAATCATACAACATAAAACTACCAAAAATGCTCATCATGAATTCAACTTTATATATACAACAGGATAAGGATGAGGCCAGAGGAAATAACAAGGAACCATTCTTAAAGAAAAGTAAAAAAAAAAAAATATAAATGCAACAGCAATCACGGAAAAATTATGAGATACCGGAGAGGGGAGAATGGCTAGAGCAAATAGAAAGAGAAAAATAGCAAATATCAAAAGAGCAAAACTTTTCTCAGCTTTGGAACAATTACATCAACCAACAAGAATAACAAGAGTGGAAAAATACTGCTACTCAGCACTGGTGAAAACACATTAGCTTAATGTTTATAAAGCTATTCAAAAAGATGGTAGAGGGAAGAAGTCTAGAGGCAAATGAGAAATGTAGGTGAAGGAAAGAGAGAGAGAGAGAGAGAGGAGATTAAGGGGAAACTCAACAAAAAAGAATCTGGTGACTTTAGGAGAATGTCAGAGACAATAAAGTGTAAGTAACGATGTGAACGTGGGTGTGGAGGGTTCTCCAGTCTTTGCAGTGCCGTGTTGCAGTAGCCTGCAGTCATATTTCAAGCTTCTTTAGTCATCACTGGACGATGGAAGGAGTATGGAAGTGTGACTGTAAGTTCTGCTTAGAGAATAATGCCTCGTAAACGAGATGCCATTTACGAGAGCAAAAAGACACTTGAGTATGCTACGATGAAAACTATATTTTACGGTCACTGTAATTAAGAAATAATAGCGGTTACAATAGGCTTTGCGCTGCTGTGATCTGAGATTTCAAAGTATGCCGGAAAAAGGGGAACATCTTTAATTATTATATCCTTCACGGAAATATTATTTTTCCTATGCTGCAATATTAGGAATTGGCTTCTCAGAATCCAAGCATAGAACTTACGAATCATACTGCTGCTCCAAACACAACAATCTATGGTTGCTGTATAAAATAAAGTTCCATTTCGTCAGTTATCGAGTGAAAGTCTCTCGACAAT
>NC_090731.1:60637293-60644793 GCF_036898095.1 Palaemon carinicauda
AACACTGACAAATTTCAATACACATTGTATCAATTGATTTTGGTTGTGGACGGTATCATCCTCATTATCATCATACGTAATCGTAATCGTAATACATAAGCCAGGTCATCAACTGTTTAGCAATCCAAAAGGGCAGTCTAAATCTAATCAATTCCAGGCCAGGTCAGCAACTATATATCAGCATTCGAAATAAATTCTCCAAAGGAGGACTCACGGCTTTTTAAATAAATAAGCACTTCCACGCTGGTAATAACGAATAATAATAATAGTCCAGCATTCACACCAGCCTTTAGCTGCAGTCAAAATCAAAATAAGCATTCACCCAAGACATTCACCACTGTCGTAACCTAACTAAAAACATAAACAAACAATCTTATTTGTACCAACAGTCTTTCTCACAACAAACAATCGATACACTAACTACCCATATCTCTCTCTCTCTCTCTCTCTCTCTCTCTCTCTCTCTCTCTCTCTCTCTCTCTCTCTCTCTCAGGATTTGGCAAACAAAAAAATGAATAAAAATAAAACAAAAGTTAATCTTCCACAATATAAGCACAGGGCTCCAATAAGGAAAATAGGCCAATGAGGAAATGAAAAAAAAATGAAAAATAGAATATTTTATAACATTAAAGTTAATATTTCCTATGTAAACTATAAAAAAACTTCAACAAAATAAGATGAAGAAAAATAAGATAGACTAGCGTGCCCGGGTGTACCCCCAAGCAAGAGAACTCTAATTCAAGAGTTTGGAAGACCAGGGTACAGAGGCTAGGGCACTACCTAAGACAAGAGAATAATGGTTTGCTTTTGGAGTGTCCTTTCCCTGGAATAGCTGCTTACCATAGATAAAGAGTCTCTTCTACCCTTACCAAGAGGAAAGTAGCCACTGAATAATTACACTGCAATAGTTAACCCCATGAGAGAAGAATTATTTGGTAAGCTCGGTGTTGTCAGGTGTATGAGGACAGAGGAGTATATATAAAGAATAGGTGAGACTATTTGGTGCATATGCAGGTAAAGGGAAAATAAACCATAACTAGAGAGGAGGATCCAATATACTACTGTTTGGCCAGTCAAACGGCCCCATAACTCTCTAGCGGTAGTATATCAACGGGTGTCTGGTGCCCTGGCCAACCCACTACCTATAACTAGAAGATAATATTGTCAAAGCACGAAAAACCTCTCAAACCTAATTAGACTGACATTTGAAATAATCTTTTTTACAATTCAGGACATTCATTCGCTTATTTATGTCTAATCTCCATTGTATTTATTCAAAAGGAAGAAGCACAAAACTAGAGAAGAGAGAACGTGATTTGATATTTCAGGAAAATATGAGCTAAAAATGCTCCTATGTTATTGAGAAAATTTTCTTTTCTTATCAAGAAAATGGTTATGTTTTAAAAAAATAAACCTAATTTATTTTTGGAAAATTTGTCCATTTTCTTTAAAGTGGTCCTCTTAAAAGAAATGTTCCGGTTTTATAAAATGATTGTTTGTTTCCGAACGAATATTCTTGTTTATAAAAATGGTTGCCTGCGTTTTAGAAAAAAGGTGTCTATGTTTTTAATACGTTTGCCTCTATTCGAAAAAACGTTACTGTTTACGAAAAAGTTTTCTGTTTTTTGAAAATATGATCTTAGTTTCGAAAAGTTTTCCCTTTTTTTAAATTCATATAATTTTGATTTTTTTTATATATAGACATGATGGAATTTTTCCTATATTTTCGAAAAAGTGATGCAATGTTTTGAAAATATTTTTTTTTCTTTTGAAAAACTCAGTATTCTCGAAAAAAGTATACCTGTTTTTGAAAATATTTTCTTGTTTTCTATTTTTTTTCACGATTTAAAAGATAGATTTTTTCAAATTTATTTTTTCCCATGTTTTCGAGGAAAAAAAACGATCCTGTTTTCAAGATAATACTACTGTATTATTTTAACCGGTGTTTTCGTATTTTTTTTTTTTTTAATTTTTCAAAATTCTTTTTCTTATGTATTAGAAAAGTGTCCTTATGTTTCAAAAAATATTTACTCATTTTTTTTAAACTTATTATTTCTAACCTATTTCTCAACGTTTTAAAGGAAACTTTTCCTATATTCTTAAAACGAGGTTCCTACGTTTACAAAAGAATTTTCCATGCAATCATCAAAATTTTCCTATGTTTTCGAAAAAGAAATTACCACTTTTGCAAAGAAAATATTATGTTCTCGAAAAAATAGCTTTGGTATGTATATATATATATATATATATATATATATATATATATATATATATATATATATATATATATATATATATATATATATATATATATTTGGGCTCAGGCCATGTCGTCCTGATGGAAGTTCCTAAAAGGTAGCTTCCTAGGGTATATTTGACTACATTGATATTCCCAGAGAATTTTACCTTAAGGTATCCAGAATTCTAACTCATGGAGCGAATATCCCTAAATAATCTCACAGGGATATTACATAATATCAGAGGACCTATTCTTGACACGTCACATAGCTATCTTCACCCCGAACAGTATTAACGCTTCGAGGGATTATAGTGACAAGAATCTGAAACGAGAATGAAAAGAGAGCCGCTCATAAGGCATCTCTCCTATTCCGTTTCCAGTGTGTATCTGATGAAGGCGGTAGCGCCCTCTTTATTCCTTTTCGTGTAGCTCTACTACTGGGTGTTTTCCCTTGTGTTCTCTCGTTATTTTGGATTTAATTCAATATTTTGATGACTTCCCCGGCCTCTTCTGCCTCTAGAAAGTTGATAATTATCTTTACTATGTATAAATATAAGCTCTTGTCGTTTTGTATATAATCAAAAGTGATATTAACGTAAACAAGAGCTGTTGCCTACCGGAGGCATCCTGGATGCTATCGCTCGCTATTTATGGGTCATTTAGTTAGCTAAAGCGACATTCCCGGTTTGTTTTGCTTTAATAATCTAGCATTTTAGCTCCTCTAGGAATGCTTATATAATGCTGTTAGTTTTTAGTTCGGTGTTTTAGGTAACCATTCTTGCCCTTCGCGAGGCTTAGTAGCCTAGGCGTCTGGCCTAATACTTTCATGCATGATATAAGTTTTTCCGAGTGTTATTTTATTGAAGCTGTAGGCAAATATTTTATACATGTAAGATATTGTTGAATGTTCTTTCCAAGATTGTATACGAGAGAGTTTCGGTGAATTAGGTAATCGATTCTCACCTTACCTAGGCTAGTAATCTAGGTACAGTAGTATACTTTCGCATATCCCCGATTGTTCTTTTCTCCTCTGGAGGCTAAGTTCAATCCCTCTCTCCCTCTGAGTAAGCCTTTGGCTTAATTCTAGTGGTTATATCTGTATAATAATTCAGGTATAACTATTCTAGAATATGTCTGTCCTTACCTGATAACCAGAGTGACTGGTTTTTTGGGTTAGGGCAGAACATCAGAGTTTCTAGTCTGTGGTCTGCTTCTTCCTAGCATAGAGAAAGAGTCTCCTTTGCTAGGTTAGGGGGCGGACACAGGAAGCTTAGCTTCCCTAGTCCATGTTGGAAGGATGATTCCTTCCTCTAGTGGCCTAGCAGACTATCCTGTGTTGTTTTTCTCGGGCTGGAGAATAAGTTTTCTCTGTTGCCCGGCGAAATAACTTCTCCTAACTTTGTTCTGGTTGGGAGGAGGATAGCAAGTATTGCCAGTCTTCCTCCCTAATAGACAACTCTAGGTTAAGATGAGCTTCCCTAACTGCTGAGTGTGTCTCTTGCTAGAACGAAGTTTATAGGACCCTTATCCCTTCCCCACCTCTCTTTCTTTTATTATCTTTTGGCCGCAGTCCTTCTTCCGTACCTAGTGTAGGTTAGGATGGAGGACCGGCTCAGCTCTCAGCCAGCTGGCAATTACGTGTCGGCCGGCAGAGTCCCTTTTTTCTTAGCAGAGTGAACCCCAGACCTCCCTTGGTCTCCCTTCCATGTCTGCTGGTAGAGCACAGCAAGCTATGAATTCTTTGGAAGCCAGAATGCTACATTTTCCCCTTCCATAAGTTCATCTTTCTGGATGGAAGGTCGTATGGCAATGCCGCCTTATAACCTTACATCCATACTGTTTCTCGGACTATTATGCTTTACCCCTAACCTGGTTGCCGGCTTAACAGCCAACAGCCGGGCAGTTAGAGGTTCTCTGGTTCTTGGCTACTTCCGGCAGGCAAGGGTATTATTACCTTTGCCTGCGGGTAGTGGAAATACAGCCTGAATCTACAGGCCACTACGATTAGCGGCCGGCAGCCGGGTAATAGTGTTTTCAGCTGCCGTCTATAAGTTAAAGGTAGTATATCTTTTAACTATACAGGGGTAGATGCCGGCCGGCACAACCGCATGCGATGTACAGTAGTTGCTATATTTGTAGTGTAGTACACACTGCATTAGTAAAACTACAGTAGAGAGTTTGTGATAACAATAAAGTTCTTCATCATATTTAATGTTATCTTGTACAGTCTTTTGTTGAGACCGTACAATATATAGAAAGTAAGTTCTTTCTGTATACTTTCTATCCCGTATATCAAAACTTTATCTCAAGGTGTGAACTACACCTTAAATTTCCGTTTAGGAAATTACATAAGGTATTCTAGAATAGAATTAACCTTAGTTTTAATATCTTGGGAGGTTTCAGCAATTGACTGGACAGGAAATACAAGTATGTGTCTTTCCTTCTCTCTTTTATAGCTTTTCTATATAAGCTAAATGTTTCAATATAAGTGAAAGGTTTCACTTGATACTCATGGATATTTCTTCTCTTTACAGGAGGACTATCCGAAGTGCGGGAATGTGTTCTGTAATGTCCGTAGTAAGAACTTCTGTCGACATCAGCTTTGCAGCAGGCACGCAGCATGCACAGCCTCCAGAGGTGATCTCCGGTATTGGGACCTTCAGGTTTGTACAGTTTGTTCCAACCTGATTACCGAGGCTTTTGACGACCCTAAGTCGATGGAGTGAAGGGATGCTGTCAGGGAAATGTTACGATCTGGGGTGAGGGGTTTTCAGAAAAACACCTCAGGCCCCTACCTTCCAAATGAGAAGAGGAGGGCCTACCTTTTCCTTAAAGTATCGGCTGATGCAATCATCTACCAGCCTCAGGTGGAGATACCAACCGCCCAGAATCCGGTAGATTCTGAAGTCTCGGCTGCCCTTCAAGACATCCAATTGGACGATAGGATGTCAGAGGTGTCAGATTCTTCTGAGAAGGACCTTCTAGGAGAAGGTCAGGAGGAGGAGCTGTTCCAGGCTCCTCAAGTAGAAGAGGAAGAAATCGACGAGGTGTCGGTTACATCGGTTCCGGACCCAGAACCTGTTCCCTCTACATCGTCTGCTATCCCAGATGAACTGGGAAATACTCTTTCTTCCATTGTTGAGATGATCCAACAAGTTCAAAGGAAGAATGATGAGAAGGAAGCTGCAATGAAACTGGAGATACGCAGACTTGCACCATCACGTGGGCCCCTGAAGCGGCTCAGCGTGAAGGATCTTCCTTTGTGCTCAGATACCAATCTTTGGAGGTATACCGAACACATGCCAATGACAACCGCGAAGATCGTGATCTCAGAAAAGTTGGGAGCAATTCCCCTGGAAGAAGTGAAATTTTGGCCCAACAAAGATTCTTATCCGGACTGCTATGTCTGTCTTAGGAAGGAGCCAGCCTCAAAGGAGGAGATGGAGCCGAAGGAGGTCATAGTTTTTTAACATAGTAAAGCTCAGACGTTACTAGCGAGCTCGATGAAAGAGAGGGGCTTCACTAACTCAAAGGTGCCCGCTTTGAGTAAGAAGTTTCCCTCTTTTGTGGCCTCTCCTACCAGAGCCTATCCCTTCTTGGAAAAGGGATATAAGGCCGCCTTAAAGCGGTGGAGGCAGGGAAACCATGCCCCTCCTTGGAGGAGTGCAATCCGTTATCTCTGACATTACCCTTGGACCAAGAAAACTGGAAAGACGTACACCTTACCTTCTCAGTCGGGAAGCTGGAAGCTGATATTGCTGAACGTCAGTTCGGTGAGGCACTTCTAAAACTGTTGGAGGTTCTCTTGTGTAGAGAGGAAGAGACAAAGGAAAGACTTGCGGCATCGATGTCGTTGCAAACGACACTAGAAACGATGGCAAGTGACCCCAAGAACCAGGACATGTTTATGGTTGTGGCCAAAACCCATCTGGCCACAGTAAACGAAGGATCTCTATATCTTTATTAAAGCTAGGAGAGCCTGTAGAGAGTTCGTGTTTGCCTCAGCTGCGGTGAGGCACGAACTGAGGAAACTGATCTCCTCTCATACTTGGGGTAAGGACCTCTTTCCCAATGAAGTGGTTAAAGAGGTAGTAGACAAGGCCGCCACAGAGAATAGGAACCTTCTCAAAAAGTGGTGCTTAGATCTTAAGAGAAAGTCTTCTCCGGATTATGGTCCCCAACCCAAGAGGAAGACAAAATGGCCTAGGCCATCCTCCCGGCCGGCTAAACCCTACCGACAGCAAAATCAACAACAACTTCCTGTGACCGCGGTGCTTCAGATGGTGGCACAACCTCCAACCACGTACCAGCTGGTACCTCAACAAGTGGCGACACAGTCGCCAGTTTTTAACCCAGCCTTCGAAAGGCAGGCTTCTTCCTTTCGTTCGAGAGCTAGAGGAACAGCCAGAGGTTCTTCTAGACGCCCTTCAAGAGGAAGGGGATACAGGGGAGGACGCGGTCAAGGAGGCAAGGCCTCAGGTCCACTACAGCAGAAGTAAGGATACTTCCAGTAGGAGGGAGACTACAGCTATTTAGGGATCGCTGGACCTTCGATCCCTGGGTCCACAGCCTAATTAAAAATGGACTGGGCTGGAGCTGGAGCAGTTCTCCTCTTCAATTCCCTCAATTCTTCCAATACTCATCCCCCGTTCTGGAAGAATATGTCCGAGAACTCTTAGACAAAAGAGTAAACCGGAAAGTTAAGTCCAAATTCCAAGGAAGGCTGTATTGTTTTCCAAAGGACTCAGAAAATCTCAGAGTCATTCTAGACTTGTCGCCACTCAACAAGTTCATAGTGAACTACAAGTTCAGAATGCTCACGCTTCAACACATAAGGACCCTACTGCTCAGAGGGGCATATACTGTCTCTATAGACTTATCTGGCGCTTATTGGCACGTTCCAATTAATCGTCACCTCTCCTCCTACCTAGGCTTTAAGTTACATAGAAAACTTTACGCCTTCAGAGCCATGCCTTTCGTGCTAAACATAGCCCCAAGGATTTTCACGAAGCTCGCAAACGCAGCCGTCCATCAATTACGCCTAAAGGGGGCCCACGTAGTAGCCTACTTGGACGACTGGCTGGTGTGGGCAGCATCCAGGACAGAATGCATGCAAGCTTCTAAGATAGTGATCCAGTTCCTAGAACATCTGGGATTCAAGATCAACATAAAAAAGTCTCGACTTTCTCCAGCTCAAAAATTTCAGTGGTTGGGAATCCACTGGTATTTGGAGTCACATCGACTTTCCATTCCTGGTAAGA
>NC_090731.1:60654793-60669793 GCF_036898095.1 Palaemon carinicauda
GCAGTCACAATGGCTAGAACTAAGACATCTGTGTCAGTCGCATGCACCATAATCCTCTTCATGTTATTGCTGTAGGCATGGAAGCAGTGAAGCATCATTCGCTAGTCTGCTTCTTCATGAGTGCATGGTTGAAGCCCAGAAACATCAAGTGTTGAGGAGGAGGCAACATTCTGACCTTTTGTTGTGACCAGCATCTTTTCTAGCACTGTTGATTCAGATTTGATCATATTGGCTAGAAATCTAAAGAGTTCCACCTTTTTACTGTCAACACGCAAGAAGCTTTTCCAGTTGTGAGGAAGTCGTGTTTTCTCGGAAACCCGAAGAGCTTCTCCAGTACCTCGATGCTCTCTGGTGTGTGCTTTTAGACTGTCGTCCTTATAGGCATCCCACACAACATCTACTCGAGCCACATGTTCAATTTGCCTCTTGAGATAAGGAACAAAGACACACTCTGCATAGTCTTTAAATGTTTTCACATTTGTTTTAGCAGTCTTGGGATCCAACGTGTGGACGAGAGCTGCCCCATCAAATATCTGCACATCCACATCAGGTATGTTTTGTGGTCGTTGGGCTAGTGGTTCTAAACACTTCAGTAATTCAGCTTTTTCTCCAAGTCCCATCATGTTATTCTCAGCCAGCGACGGTGGCCAAGAGTGGTTCTCATGCTGGAAGAAGATGTCCAATTCTCCATTTCGTGCTTGGCAAGAGATGTACATTCTGGAAAATAGTTGCAGGTCACTCTTCATGTTTGCCAATTTATACTTCTTCATTGAGGGCACCTTCCGCTCTCCAGACTTGAACAATTTAAGATTGTTCTTTGGAACCGTTTCATAGACTGCCTTCTCCATCTTCACAAGTCGGGAATCAACAAATGTTTTATACTGGTTCTTTCCTATTTCCTCTGCTTTTGAGATGTTTTTGATGACTTCATCAGCCACGATGACCTTTGTGTCTAGTTTTAGGAGATCAGTACTCGTTTCTGTGAGGGGATTACCTAGATCATTCATTACATCTATCACGCTTTGTACATCTGAGGCAAATCTCTTTTGTGTATTCAATGTTTGTTCGTGATGTCGGCTGTCATCGGTTTCCTTCTGAGATAGACTCACTTCAACATCATGTATGATCCTAGCCATCTCCGGACCAGCGATCAACCATCGTCTGAGGGCTGATTCATTTTCAGTTATGCCAATGATCCCACCTTCTCCTTTCAGCACAGCATTAAGCTGTTCATGCACATGGTCATGTGCCATCATGGAGAAGCAATGTGTGGTCTTTTGGGTAACAAAAAGACCTTCTCTGAATTCTTGATAAACAGCTGGGCATTCCTGTTCTAGCTGGACTAAATCTCGCACATGAACTGGTAACCACTTTGCATAATGAAAGTGATCCATGGCGAACATCCAAGGCACAATTCTTCCCAAGGTGCTAATGTATAGCTCAAAGTTTCCTTTGCACTGTGATTGCATGAACTGAAGGAAGAGAACCTCAAGGTTGAAGGTTTTGCTTCAGTATCGAAACTGGGGATGTATAGTTTCCATGAGAGTGCACCAGTCATTGAACAACATCACTTGATTTCCCTCTGTCTCAACTTCCTCTTTGTAGGAATTGTATGCTTGGTTACGTATGCAAAAAAGTTCGGCAGCTGTTACTTGATGAGCCCATTGAGAACGGGCTGTGAATGATCCCTTTTTGAGAGCATCTCCTCTACCTTCAGTTGTAACGTTGGCAGTTGTCATCACACTCACCCATCCGCTGCCATCTAGCCAGTCTCCTAGAACTTTAAGCAAAGCCATCTCGATATCCAAGCCACCCATCATCACCACAAACTTGTCTTCTCCGTAGGTTTCTGGCCAGGTCCATTGTATCTTCTTGGCAATTACAAACAGTGGTTGATCAACAGTCAATATTGGGACTTGTCCAGGATGTACATGATTTGTAACTTGAGCGATCACATCCATACCATGCTTAACCATCGCCAGAGAATGAGTATTATCTCGAAATAATAGCATTCAGTTCATGTTTCCTCAAAATTTTTTCAACTGAACTTGCCCAGGCTAAATGCAGGTGGTCTGAATCTAGAGACGTTTCTGGAACAGCTTGTCCCTCTGTCTTGTGTGGAGTAGGACTATCATCTGGGAAAGCAGCAGGTGGGACTCCATGTAAGACTCCATAATTGGCTTCATCCTCCTTGTTTTTGGCATGTTCTGGTCAATGAGAGGGGTCATCTGAAGCTCTGTGCCTGAACATTCATTAGTTACATGCTGAGTAAGAGATATCGCTGTTCCATGGAATGCACTTTTCACTGAAGTGGATGAAGGGTTGTGGTCGATGTTGTCTAGATTTCCTGTTGTGAAAAGACCCTTTTTTAGGATTCTGGGGTACACAACTGCAACATCTTCAAAAGAGGACAATGCACTGTTTGCTACATCAGTTGCTATCTGTTGTACACGGTCATAAGATACAGACAACCCTTTCTCAAAAAGGGTGTCGATTAAGTCACGCTTTTGGGTCTTATTATGGATAAGCAGCCGTATATACAAAGGTAGTCTTGTTTCACGTTCCAGGCTGTGCCTAGTCGTTGGGGCAATGGCCTCTCTTCTACTATATTTGATTGTGTTGAATGTAATCAATTCAACTATGGATATTGCCGCTGTTTTCACAACATGGTTGTTTTCCGTCTGATTTTTGATATTTGTACCACCAAGTACCATCTGAACGAACGCCAACAAAGAGGCTGTGTTGTCATCATATTGCTCATCTATTAATGATCCTGTAAACGAATAGTGCTTCTGAAATATCTCGTTCCTGATTATATTTGCAGCTCTCATCAGAACTACAGCATCACTATCACAGTCATGTTTCTTTGCTTCCCACAACGTTTCTCCAACGTCTTCCTTGAATGTCAGCACGGCCTCATACTTGCTTTTATGTGCTTCCAAGTCAGGAATTTGTGCAAGAAGCTTTTCCTTTAAACGAGTTGAGTTTGTTCGCTCAGGAATATCACTAACAAGTTGCTGAAGGCATGACCTGTACAGCCGTACAAGGCTTGACAGCTTAAAAATGTGTTCAGCGTGTTCTACTTCTTGCCGAGACTCTTCAATATAGGATACCAATTCTGCAAAGGCTATAGACTCCGGTGTTAGATCTGGATCCTCCTTCACAGCCTCTTTCCTGATGTGTGTGCGGTGTTTGTTGCAGAAAGCAGTTAAACACTGTTTGTGGTATACAGCATCTATTGCAGTCATATCGCCTGAGGACAGCTTGGCAAGCAATCGAGTATCGCGAAGTTCTGTTGTCATTTTCCGAACATTTGCATCAATCTGTGCTGTAGCAGCTCTATGATAACCTTCCTCCACTTTGTCATCACAAAAGAAGCAGGATAGGCTTTTGTCAGTTTGAATGGAGGATCCAGGGGAATGCTGCTCATAGTCTGCTTTTGAGCGGAGAAGTCTCAGTCTCTCTCACTTTGGCCATTTTCTTGCGGGCATGCTCAACTTTTTCTTTGCTAAACTTCATGTGGCATCTTTTGTGCCATTTTGCATTGTGTTTGGAAAGAGTTGCAGCTATACATTGGCTGTCATCTAGGCTTGATAAGTTTATGTTTATTGGCAGGGCACCAAATGAGTGTTGCTCCTGGATGGGTTCAGCTATTGTATCATAAGGCCTAGACTGATGGACATTCTTGGATTGAGATGGGTCTCGCAGCGGTTCCGGTGTACATTTTTTGACATACAGCACAGAGTGTCCAATCGGTTTCAGGCAAGACCACTTCAGAACCACTGTCAAGCTTTATTTTGTTGGTTACCATAGTAGTTTCTTCGTCATCAGTTGTAACAAGTAAGCATGCACCTCAGAGTCATCACCTAAAAAGAAAGAGAAATAAGTTGTATTTATATAAGTGAGATATCTACATAAAATATTTCGGTTTTGTCATACAAAATGTAGCCTAATCAGATATATGTCCTGAAAATAAAACATATATTTTCATGATAATGACCAGTTCTGAAAATGAAACAAATCATTAGATTAATGGCTGTTTCTGAAAACAGAATTAAAAATAAGAATTATGGAATGATATACATTTACGATCTTCCTGAGAACTAAACAAAAATAAAACAATAATTCATTGAGTTGTTTACCCTATATGTTAAGTGCTTAGATAACCATTTCCTGGTTCTTATTTTGTCTACAAATTATAGTAAAATGTAACCAAATTTCTTGTACTCAAGACCTATATTTAGCCATAAGATGCTATATGCTACACAAAAGAGAAACGTTTAACTAGATTGATATTTGCATTACCAGCAGAAAGCAGCCATTTTGGACTTTGCTCAAAATATTATTTTATGGTATTTTAGTGTAACTCATTGAATTCCTTGACCCTAAAAACCTATAAATCAACACCAAGATCATGCTTCTATGTCAAATAGAACCAAAGTTCTGATAAAATATAAAAATTGGCAATACGCAAGGCGGCCATTTTGGATTTCTCGATTTTGAGTAAGCCCCCTTGATTTGCCAGCGTAGATCCAGTTAGAAATGGATTCAGCCTACTCAAAAACCCCTGTATGCAAATTTTTATGCTTTCTTCCGAAAGTGAACATCTTGGCCATTTTATTCGACATATCTACTAGACTATTAATATATATATATATATATATATATATATATATATATATATATATATATATATATATATATATATATATATACATATTTACATATATACATACATATATATATATATATATATATATATATATATATATATATATATATATATATATATATATAATGTATGCATATTAATGTATACAGATACGTATATTACGCATATATATATATATATATATATATATATATATATATATATATATATATATATATATTATATTATATATATATATATATATATATATATATATATATATATATATATATATATATATATATATATATATATATATATATAAGCATTAATATATGTATGTATACTCATTAATATATATGATATATATATATATATATATATATATATATATATATATATACATATATATATATATATATATATATATATATATATATATATATATATATATATATATATATATATATATATATATATATATATATTTATATAATGTATGCATTTTAATGTATATAGATACGTATATTAACGCACATATATATATATATATATATATATATATATATATATATATATATATATATATTTATATATATATATATATATATATATATATATATATATATATCTATCTATCTATCTATCTATCTATCTATCTATCTATCTATCTATCTATATATATATATATATATATATATATATATATATATATATATATATATATATATATATATATATATATATATATTCATTTTTACATATGAATGTGAGCGTGCTGGTGTTTATTTGTTTGTGATCAGGTACTGTAACATAGGATAATTGAATATTCAAAAACAGTATATATATTAAGAAAAGTGTTCCCCATTTTTGATAATAGTCTGTCAACCACATGTCTTCAAATTCCAATGTATTCCGACCGGCTTAAGGTCAGAAGAGCTGTCTAGATGAAAAATTAAGATTCCCTCGGCTTGTTTCATGGACAAGGTCTTCAAGATAACTGCTTGTGACCTTTTCCTCGATTCCGATCATGGATAAATTTTTATTTCTTTTATTTTCAAAGATGGTAAATCACAATAATTGGCTTCTGATTTATTTGTTCTGACAATGTCTTCAGATACAGATTGCTGTTCCTGTGAAATTATCATCCGTTTAATTCCTAAATAAGGTTCGGAGAGCCATCTTGTTTATTGAAGTTTGAAAGGGAGGAGAAAAGTTCTTTGTTTTCTTTTGCGAAGGGAAGACACCAGTTCCTTTCGAAATTCAGAGAATAGATTTTTCTTACTTAATATAACGTAAATGTCACTTGGTTTTATTTCATTTTATATATCAGATAAAGTTATAATCCTTTTTTTCAAACTATCGTTTAGGATATCTAATCATTAAACTACCATGAAGAAATTTATTATCACCTGTGATACAAAAAGGACAAATATTTTAGGTAATGGTTAATTCTATTCCATAGATAGCTTTTTTATCTCGATATTATGATGATCAGTTTGTATCAGAAATGAAAACTGTCTGGTACTTTAATTATTATTATTATTATTATTATTATTATTATTATTATTATTATTATTATTATTATTATTATTATTATTATAACAAGCTAAGCTGTAACCGTAGCTGGAAAAGTCAGATACTAAAAGCCCAAGGGCTCCAATATGGAAAAATAGACCAGTGAGGTAAGCATACAAGGAAATAAGATCAAAGTATACAGAAAATAAAGACTAGTAAAATATTTGTCAAAAAAAAATCTGTGGAAATTATAATAAGAGTACATTGATGATTAAAAAAAAAAAGAAAGAAAAAAAAAAAAAACAGGACCTGTCAGTACTTAGGTATTTTGAAAAATTCACCAGTTTTACAATATTGAAATTAGTGGGCATTGGAATTTTTTTTTTAAATCGTATATTTTTTCTTTTGCTCTTGATAAACGTCTAAAGGCCAATTCACACGACCCGTTTTCTTTACGACAAGCTGGCCGTCGGTTCACCGGCGTCTAGCTTTCGTGTATTCAAATGCAACTGTTCACACGACCTGTTAGGCTGACGGCGGCCCTCGGACGTCAGCCGTCCGAGTCGGCTCGGCTTTCTTTCTAAGAAACCTCGTCCGGTTTGACGGCCGTTAGTCATCCGTCGCAACCAATGGGTGGATGATGTTTTGTGTGAATGAGGACCTGTATCGTACCCGTTTGTCTTGTGGCCTATAACCCCGAATTTTCCTCATAGTATAGTCATAGAAATTAGTTAGTTTGTTGTTGAAACCATGTATGAGAGGTTAATTGAACTTTTTCCAAGTGTATGAGGAGAAGTTTGACATGGCAAACAAGATGTATAGAAATAATTTACATAAATAAAAGATAGGGAAAATGACTGGAGAGGCATTAAATAAAACAGGCGAATTTATCATAATTTTAATATTCTTGGCATGTGCATAAAGTATAATGAAATTGAATAACTTATTTTATCAACACAGTTATCAACCAACATCCTATAGTATCAAAATTATCGTAATTTACTCGGTGTTCACGTGACAGGTTCTAAGTATACTATGAAAACCGCCCGCTGGTAAACTGATACGGAACGCCTCGTGTGAATGTACAACATTTTGACGGAGGTTAGCCCCCACCCAGCCTGTCGGAAAGAAAACGGGTCGTGTGAATCGGCCTTAATTTTGATCTATTTGAGTTTTGCCATCTATAAACGAAAGCAGTACCAGAAAATTTTATATCTGTAGGTTGTAGGTTGGCCTAGTCACCAGCCACCCATTGAGATACTATCACTATATGGTTATTGTGTCCTTTTGACTGGCCAGACAGTACTACATTGGATGCCTCTCTCTGGTTACTACACATTTCCTCCTTGCCTACTCATACAAAGAATAGTTCTTTACACATTCTCCTCTTTCCTCATTTACTTGAAAACACTGAAATTACCAAGCAATACTCGTTCTTTCAAGTATTGTAATTGTTCTGCGGCTACTTTCCTCTTGATAAGGTTAGGAGAGACTCTTTAGCTATGGTAAGCAGCTCTTCTAGGACAAGGACACTTTAAAATCAAACCATTGTTCTCTAGTCTTGGGTAGTGCCATAGCCTCTGTGCCATGGTCTTCCACTGTCTTAGGTTACAGATCCCTTGGTTGAGGGCGCACTTGGGCACCCTCTTCTATTTTGTTTTTTCTTCCTCTTGTTATTTTCCAGTTTTTTTCTTGTTAGTTTCAAGTTTTTATAGTTCATCTTTGAAAGATTTATTCTAATGTTATTATTACTTTTAAATTTCTTTTGTAGTTTTTCTTTATTTTCTTTCTCCACTGGACTATTTTCATTAGTGGAGCCCTCGGGCTTATAGCATCCAGCTTTTCGAACTAGGGTTATAATAATAATAATAATAATAATAATAATAATAATAATAATAATAATAATAATAATAATATAATTGATTAAAATATTATCGTTATTTTCTTAAACTTTTAGAATCTATTTGCCTTTTGTATTTCATCCCATTCTGCAAATTATTGTCCCACAAAGTACTCCAAGCTTAGAGATAAATACAGCACTGTGAAAATACATAAAACTGGAAGAAAGCGGTCACTGAATATTCTAAAACAAGCGAAATGCCATACGTGCACTCCAAAACTTTCTTGATGTTAATCCATTTTAAGGATGTAGATTACTGACGAGAATTCTGAAAAGGTCAACTAATTGTCGCTTACAGTTTTAGGAGAAATTTTAACATTTATGATATATGTTTGGAGATTGTTAATGAAAACAGCGAAGTCTGTTATTCAGAATTTCTGGCTAATTCGTAAAATGTTATTTCTTATTGCCGATGTAAAAAACCACATATTTTTTTTTTTAAATACTTCAGAATAACAATAAATATTGCTTCTAGAATTATCTAATTGAATTGATAGAAAGAAAAATATAATTCTTATTGGATTAGAATTAAAACAAGTAATTTCACTTTAAATACACAATATAAACAATATGAAATATGTATCTTGTGTTCTGAAATGAGATGGAAATCATAGAATAATTACAACTCTACTTATATTAATCTTAAAGGAGTGAATTTCTATTTTCTCCTAAAATACCTAGAAAAGTTATGTAGAAAGAAGCAGGTAGACATATTGATTAACTAAAAGATTTCGGAAATATCTCTGTAGAAGATAAGAAGAAGAATTAAGAAATGAACGTGTTATGAAGCATTTACTCTAAATATCTACATTAGAAATTAAATTTACCATAATCTTTTCCCCATCTTCTTTCCGTTCCTGAAGATTCACGAGACCAAGCGAAATAAGCATAAATCAAACGCAAGTAATTCAGCCACCTTTAAATCTCTCGCAAGGAATAGGCGAGGGTCCAGCACTTTGCAGTATTCTGGAGGCAGATCATGAAAACCTCTGGGTAATCGAGTCAAATGTCCCACGCCCACACAAACCGGCAGGAAATTACAACAATCATCAACAAGACTGACAATCCATACATAATAGCTTGCATTGTTGATCGACCCGAGCTCTGTCAGGAATATAAAGACCCGTTGATGTCATTGCCAGCTAATGATCTTGGAGGTAATTAGAGTTGGGGTTGTAATTTCAATCCATATTTTGTTTTAATTTCTGTGCACTTGCGTCTGGACTTAATTGCAACTTTAGTTGCTCATCCTACTGCTAGAGAGTTATTGGGTCCTTTGAATGGCTAGACAGTAATATATTGGATCCCTCTCTCTGGTTACGGTCCATTTCCTTGTTGCCGACGCATACCCAGAATAGTTTGGCCTATTCTTTACACATTCGTCTCTTTCCCCATACACTTGACAATACTGGAATTACCAAATAGGTTAACCAGTGCTCTGTAATTGTTCAGTGGCTAGTTTCCTCTTGATAAGGGTAAAAGAGACTCTTTAGCTATGGTAAGCAGCTCTTTTAGGAGAAGGACACTCTAACATCTAACTATTGTTCCCTAGTCTAGGGTAGTACCATAGCCTCTGAACCATGGTCTTCTGCTGTCTTGGGTTACAGACCTCTTGCTTTGAGGGTACACTCGGTCAAACAATTCTATCTTGTTTCTCTTCCTCTTGTTATTTCTAAATTTTTATGCTCTTGTTATTTTCAAGTTTTTATAGCTTATCCATGAAATATTTATTCTAATGTTTTTATTGTTCTTAAACTTCTTTTGTAGTGTTTCCTTATTTCTTTTCCTCAATAGGATATTTTCCCTGTTAGAGCCCTTGGGCTTATAGCATCTTGCTTTTCCAACTAGGGTATTAGCTTAGCGAGTACTAGAAAAAATATTTTTAATTGGTTTGGATGTTATCGTTATTTCTTTAAACTCTTAGAACCCATTTGCTTTTCGTATTTCATCCTAATCTGCAAATTATTGTCCTGGTAATACTCCAAGCTTAGAGATAAATACAGCACTGTGAAAATACACCAAACTGGAAGAAAGTGGTTATTGAATATTCTAAAACAAGCGAAATGCCATACGTGCACTCCAGAACTTTCTTAATGTTAACCCATTTTAAGAATGTAGATTACTGACGAGAATTCTAAAAAGGTTGACCAAATGTCCCTTGCAATTCTAGGAGAGATTTTAACATTTACGATATTTGTTTAGAAATGGTTAATGAGAACAGCGAAGTCTGTTAGTCAGAGTTTCTGGCTAATTCGTAGAGTGTTATAAAATATTTTTTCATATTTCAGAATAACAGTAATATTGCTTATAGAATTATCTGATATAAGAAGAATTAAAAAAAGGAAAGAGTTATGAAGCTATCATCTTAAAAGTCTACATTGAAAATAAAATTAACTATGATTTTTTGCAGATCTCCTTTCCGTGCCTGAACACTCACAAGACCAAGCGAAATAAGCATGAAATAAAAGCAAGTAATTTAGACGAATTTAAATCTCTCGTAAGGAGTAGGTGAGGGTCCAGCACATTCCATTACTCTGGAAGCAAATCATGAGAACCTCTGGGTATTCGAATCAAGGTCCCACGCCCACACAAACCGGCAGGAAATTACAACAATCATCAACAAGACTTAGAATCCATTCATAACAGCTTGCATTGTTGATCATCTCGAACTGTTGGCAATTAGAGTTGGGGGTGTAATTTCAATCCATATTTTGTTTTACTTTCTGTGTATTTGCGTCTGGACTTAATTGCAACTTACGTTGCTCATCCTGTAGTGTTGGTTTGAATAGAAAATTTCCTGTTGCATTGAGTTGCTGTATATAAAGGAGAGTGTTCTATAATAAAGTTACTCAGTTGCTTTCATCCTGTCTTTGAGTCACAACCTTCTCGCGGCTCGTCACATTAGTGACCCCGGATGTCGACTCGCTCCTCCCGCCCTCCACCCCCTCCCGCCCCTCCGGCGTTGGTACTATGGCGGACTCTACGGAAGTTGGCGCTGGGGCTGCCCCATTGCAACTTTCGTGATTCGCCAGCGGAGAGGCGTTTGCTTAGTTTCAGCGTGCAGAAGTCCAGTTTCGCATCAAGGGCGTGACTTGCTCAACCACCAAAGCAGATTATGTTCTCACGACAATACCCGAGGACACCTTCCCGGAAATATCCGACTGGCTTTGTGAACAAGGAGACACCCCAATAGCGTACGACGCCATCAAAACATACCTTTTGCAGCAATACTTGCTGTCCCCAGCCTCCTGTATAGCAAAGCTTTTTCAGCTCTCTCAACAATCATTGGGGGACAAAAGGGCTTCGCTCGCCCTCAGGGAAATGACCAGTATCGTTCGACTGCAACCTGCCGTAGACGGCTCTCCTCGTGAGGTGAACCTACTTCGTACCCTTTAGATACACCGTTTGCCCGAACCTGTACGTGCTGCCATACTCGATGTCGATAGTTTAACCATAAAGGACTTGATGGCCAAAGCAGACGCCCTTATGGACAACCACTTCAAGACCTCCATCAATGCCTCCACTCCTGACGAAGAGGACGCCGATTCAACGTTAACCGAAGCTGACGTGAATGCCGAAGGACTTACATGCCTACCCCGTGAAGTGCCGAAGCGGCGACAAAGCCACCCACACCCTACCACTTGCTTGTGCCCCAACCAACGACTTCTACAGCCACTTACTACCTCCCGCTCGCTGCAGTTTGGCTACTACCACAACAGATTCAGTGCAACTGTGAAGAAATGTGCCAAGGATTGTCACGCACACAAAAACGTGTAAGTAGGCGCTCATGGCGGTGGCCTCCCGTGTTTCTAATCTTTTCTTTCTACATGATGCATGAACGGGCGTGCAATTTTTGGTAGACACGGCTGCTTGTTGTTCTCTTTTACCAAGGAAACTCTTCAGGATATGACGTAGTCTGACTACGTCTGCCGACGTCTGCTTGGTAGCTGCCAAAGGATCTGTGATGCCCACCTACGGTTATGAGAACATCAAATTATCGTTTGGAAACGGTAATTTAATTGGAAGTTTCTCTTTGCTGACGTCACATTGCCAATACTTCGGTGCGGATTTCCTCTCTCATTTCCACCATCTTGTTGATGTCGGCCACCGACGATTGGTCAACGTAGACTCTTACTTCTCAAGACCTCTTCAATCTGCCCCCTCCAACCTCGCTTTCTATATCAGTGCACCCACGGATGCCTATGCCCACCTCTTCACATTGTACCCGGAAGTTTTCCGTCCAGAACTTCGCCAAACGCCCTCGGCTCCTACCAAGCATGGTATTTAGCACCATATCAAGACGACGGGACCCCATAGTCTTTGCAAAATTCAGACGTCTGCCACCGGAACAATTGGCAGCAGCCAAACAGACGTCCGCCGAAATGGAGGAAATGGGCCTTTGCCAAAAGGCCTCCAGCCCATGGTCGTCACCCTTACACATCGTTCCGAAGAAAGATGGCTCCCTCCATCCGTGCAGTGATTATAGGCGCGTGAACATGCAAACAGAACCGGATAACTACCCTCTCCTAAACATCGCCAATGTGACCTACCTGCAAAAAGCGAAGGTTTTCTCTTTGCTCAACCTCCTGAAGGGGTATTATCAGGTGCCTATGAACCCAAAAGACATCCCCAAGACTGCCATTACCACTTTGTTTGGTACATACACCTTCGATTACTCCTGTTTTGGCCTTCGTGATGTTGGGGCAACGTTTCATTGTCTCATGGATGGCATCTTAGGGGACCTCCCCTTCTGTGTATGTTATGTGGACGACACACTTTTGTTCTCCTTCTCAAAAGAAGATCACCTCCGTCACTGCGCGTCATGCTCGACTGCCTGCAACAAAACGGCCTTGTAGTCCGGTACGACAAGTGTACCTTTGGCACCAACGCAGTGTCTTTCTTAGGGCACCACATCACTCCCAAAGGAGTCCATCCTCTCCCTGAGAAGGTAGAACCATTCAGGAGTTCCCCGCGCTCTTGACCGTAAAAGCTCTGCAGGTATTCTTGGGCATGATCAACTATTATCACCGTTTTCTGCCAGTCATTGCCACCACTCTTGTTCCCCTCTACACCTCCCTCAAAGGCAAGTAAAAAAGGCCCTGAAGTGGGGTCCCTTCAAGAAGCAGCCTTCTGCAATGCAAAGAAGACCCTATCAACCGCTGTGGCCCTCACTTTTCCTATCCCACATGCCCCTCTCCTTTTCTCCACCGATGCCAGTGACGTCGCTATTGGTGCATTACTCGAGCAGGTGGTCAACGTCTCGCCCCGACCATTGGCTTTCTTCAGCAGAAAACTGTCCAAGGCAGAATCGGGTTATTCTACCTTCGATTGCGAATTGCTGGCGGTGCACTTGGTTGTCCGTCACTTTCGCCATTTCTTAGAAGGTACGCCGTTCGTCATTCGCACAGACCACATGCCTCTGGTGCACACCTGCACTCGACAGTCTGACGCCTGGTCTGCCCGTCAACACCGACATCTCTCCACCGTGACTGAATACTTCCCTGGGAAAATGAATCCTGTTGGCAATGCCCTGTCAAGAAACACATTGGCTGCCGTTCAACTGGGATTGGATTTCAACGCCTTAGCTGAAGCACAATGACAGGATCCAGAGTATCAAGCATGTAGGACATCCTGCACTTCCCTCCGTTGGTAAGACTTTCCCCTTGAAGACTCCAACACCACCCTCCTCTGTGACGTCAGTACTGGTATATCGCGACCTTGGATTCTTGCTCCCATTCACCGGCAGGTGTTTGATTTCATTCATTACCTTTTACATCCCTCGTGCGGCTCTACTGCACAGATGCTGAAGACAAAGTTCATTTGGCACGGCATTTCTAAGGATGCTAAGGATTGGGTCCGCGCCTGTACTTCTTGCCAAACTTCCAAAGTACATCGACCACTCCACTCATTGGCCTGAAGCCATTCCCATGGAAAATGCAACGTCTGCCTCATGTACATCACCCTTACTCTCAGGATGGATTGCGAGATATCGTATCCCTGGGCAAATTTCTTCTGATAGGGGTACCACTTTCACCTCTCAATTGTGGAAATCACTAGCGAATATCCTGGGCATCACCCTACATCAGATAACTACCTACAACCTTGCTGCCAATGGAATGGTTGAACATTTTCATTGCACCCTCAAAGCAGCTTTGATGTCCTGCTGCAAGGATTCCAACTTGTTTACTCAGCTTCCCTGGGTCCTCCTGGGACTAAGGACCACTCCTAAGGACGCCCTCGACGTCTCGACAGCTGAAATGGTGTATGGCAACCCGTTGGTTGTTCTTGCCAAATTTTTTCCTTCTACAACCTCCTCCGACGATCTCCTGCTCATACGTTACGTTGTGGAAAAATTTACTTCATGCTGCCAGACTTTCAAGCCCCCAGCGAAGCATCACATACCGACAGACTTGCACTCTGCAACGCACGTCTTCCTGCACAGCGACACTAGCAAGCTATCACTAACGCCCCCTTACACGGGCCCTTTCCTTGTGATTCGACGCAGTCTGAAAGCATTCCTACTAAACATTCGTGGCAAAGAAGACTGGGTCTTCATTGATATTCTAAAACCTTGTTATCTGCTGCCAGATGACCCGCCTACAGTTTGCCTCTCTAGATCAGGGCACCCTATTTTACATGTTTATTATTTCATTTTTAGGGGGGAGCCATGTACCAACCATGTGTCATACGATCGTACATAATAACGACATTTTATTTTGTGTATATATCATGCATGTTTTTCTCACCGTTATCTGTTAATTGATACGGGGTGGTTTGGAAAAGGAAACTTCCTGTTGCATTGAGTTTTTGTATATAAAGGAGAGTGTTCTATAATAAAGTTACTCAGTTGCTTTCATCCTGTCTTTGAGTCACAACCTTCTCTCGGCTCGTCACAATATGCATTCGACCTAGTGGCCGCTCTAGTTAAGAA
>NC_090731.1:60674793-60682293 GCF_036898095.1 Palaemon carinicauda
AATAGATAAATATATATATATATATATATATATATATATATATATATATATATATATATATATATATATATATATATATATTGGATTTTGAGCGAAGCGAAAAATCTATTTTTGGGTGAGGTAGCCATGTTGTCCTGATGGAAGTTCCTATTAGGTAGCATTCTAGGGTGTATTTGACTACAGTGATATTCCTAGAGAATTTTACCTTAAGGTATCCAGAATTCTAACTCCTGGAGCGAATATCCCTAAATAATCTCACAGGGATATCGCATAATATCAGAGGACGTATTCATGACACGTCACTTAGCTATCTTCGCCCCAAACAGAATTAACGCTTCGAGGGGGGTATATTGACAAGAATCTGAAACGAGAATGAAAAGAGAGCCACTCAAAAGGCATCTCTCCTATTCCGTTTCCAGTGTGTATCTGATGAAGGCGGTAGCGCCCTCTTTATTCTTTGTAGCGATATACAAGGTGTTATGGATACTGTACTATAGGGAGGGGTTAACAGGCCTTTTTACAATAAAAGAAAGGGCGGGTCCATCAGGACGACATGGCTACCTCACCCAAAAATAGATTTTTCGCTTCGCTTAGAATCCGTTTTTTGGGCTTAGGCTATGTCGTCCAGATGGAAGTTTAGCAGAGCATTACTGTACCTGTGTATTCTCAATCAGTGCCGTACTCTCAAGTATTTTCCTGGTCCGTCAAGACCTAGAGACCTATGATGTTACCGTCATACATCATTTCATCTAAGCAGGAACTAAGTTAGTGCTTCTTGCCCCCCACAGGGAAGAGTCGTACTAGACTCTGGAAAAAGTTTCGAGGAGTACATAAAAATCTATGGATGACAAAATGACAAGCTTGTGCAGTGGTCTCGCCTTATACAATATGAAGCAAAGTTTGTATAAGAGTCACCAATGTCAGAATGAATTGTGATACCTTCCCCAATGTGACTACTCTTATAAACTATTGGATAATGGTTGTATCCGCATAGATACAAATTTTGCCTCTTTGCCACCAACCGGTTAGGGTACCACGTCAACCCTTCCAAGGAAGAGTTAGAGTGAGTGGACTTTTGCTTGAATAGGTGAACATTCTCGAAAGACATACCATGATAAAAATATCCATATTTTAATCTTAATGCTCAGTACATTTCTAATAAAATGAGTGTGAACTATGAACTAGTTTATTAAAATTTAATAAACGTACATATCAGATCAACATTTAAAAAATCTATAAAATGTGGATGATATGCGTCAAAGCATAAAGAAAAACAGTCAACAGAAAATATCGTTCCGTCTACTAGGAAACAGATTTGCCATTTCAAGTGAATTATTAATAATAATGATATAGTCTGTATACTGTTTACATACACTAGCGTAAAAAACGCTTAGCACAAGTGTCTGGGTATGCTATAGATTACCGACGTCAATGGAACACTTCGTAAGGACACTTTCGTGGCCTATCGCTCAGCGTGTAGTAACCTACAGTGACTACACTTAATTAATCGTCCCAAATTAATTTCACTGTTCCTCGCAGACTTAAAACCGAAGGTTAAAGAATTCTACCTGCTGCTACCACAGATCTCATAAGTTGCTCCACTTGCTTTGCATAGTATATAAAGAACACCTTGGATGACTACCAGCAGGTGTGCAAACAAGGATGTTCAAAGTCCATATAACTAAGGAAATTTTATGGAAGAGGCAACTTTCCTCAGATCATGACTAACGGGTGTACTGTCTGGATCCGTTCTGCGAATAACGCAGGTGAATTTCGCCCATAGTTATAGATAACTTTGGACCCAGGGTTTCTTTTCTGAACAGCTGTTCTCCCATAAAGTCTGAAGTTTTATGAAGATAGACCTTTAGGCACTCCACTGGACATAGAGATGCATCTTCCTCCAGAGGGCAGATTCTCTAAGGACCCCACCTGTTGGTGGGTAGCTTGTTCCCGGAAAGAAACGTTGGGTCTGGAAATAGATTCAGTTCTCCCTCCAAGAACTGGACGTGGCCTTCCTCTCTAGAGAGAGCCACTATTTCATAACTCTGGCCCCCAAAGCGAGTATAAACAGAAATTACTTAAATTCAAAACCTTCTAAGCGCATTCCTCATTGTTCATTATTTATACACAATGAGGAATCATATCTCTAGGGACCCCACCTGTTGGTGGGTAGCTTGTTCCTGGAAAGAAACGTTGGGTCTGGAAATAGATTCAGTTCTCCCTCCAAGAACTGGACGTGGCCTTCCTCTCTAGAGAGAGCCACTATTTCATAACTCTGGCCCCCAAAGCGAGTATAAACAGAAATGACTTGAATTCAAAACCTTCTAAGCACATTCCTCATTGTTCATTATTTATACAAAATGAGGAATCATATCTAATAACCATGCAAAGGGTCTTTGGAAGCGCTGGAGGGCTGGTTCATTAAGAACGTCGTAAGAAAGGTCGACCTGTAAGGCATATGGTATCTGACTTGTCAAGGCAGGCTTGAACAACAGAATTGTGTTGGCTGCTAAACCTTGCTCATGATGGTGAATGAAGAATGATAAATAGGAATCTGTCGGGATTTCTTTCGGTTTCTTCGCCTTGACAAAGGATAGCTTTCTCTTCCCTGAAGCGTCATAATGTCTTCTGGTTTCCTTGAAAAGTCTAAACTGACTTTCAAACACCGAATCTTTTTCTCATCGTTAAGGAGAGAAAATCATGAGATGTAGGTTCCGTGTTTTCTGTGAAGGTGCGAAGACAGTCGACTTCTGTACTTGCTGAAACAGGGATGGATCCGGTAGCGGTACGAATTTTAGTCGTAGTTCCAATGCCAGAGGAAACCACAAGCTATTTGGCCACTTGTGGGCCACAATTGCTGATTTCCCTTCGAAGGATCTCAGCTTATCGAGGACCTTCAAAAGGAGGTTGTTTTTCGTTGCAAAGAGGTCTATCTGCAGCTCTGGGACTTGACTCGAGATGAAGGAGAACGATCCTGCGTCAGGGGACCATTCTGACTCCATAGGTGTAAACCTAGATAGAGCGTCCGCTGTCACATTGCGGAACCCTTGAATGTGAGCTGCTGACAGGTGCCCTTTCTTCCTTTCTGCCAAACGGAATATGGCCAACGTCACTTGGATCTCTTCACTCGTTTGATGTGTATTTTCTCCAGACTCCTGCTGAATCCTTAATCTGTGCTCTTAGCACTGGATCTGTTATTGAAGTAAACTGTAGAGAGCCAAGCACTCTCTCCTGTTCGCGTCTTGATATCCGTTTGGATTTCAATAGTGTCTTGACAGATTTTACTATTTCTTTCATCTTCTTACTAGGAATGGAAAGCCGATGTGACTCCAAATTCCAGCGGATTCCCAACCACGGAAATTTTTGAGCTGGAGAAAGATGAGACTTTTTGATGTTGATCTTAAATCCCAGATGTTCCAGGAACTGGATCACTTTCTTAGAAGCTTGCGTGCATTCTGTCCTGGATGCTGCCCACACCAGCCAGTCGTCCAAGTAGGCTACTACTTGGACCCCCTTTAGGCGTAAATGATAGAGGGCTGCGTTCGCGAGCTTTGTGAAAATCCTTGGGGCTATGTTTAACCCGAAAGGCATGGCTCTGAAGGCGTAAAGTTTTCTATGCAACTTGAAGCCTAGGTAGGAGGAGAGGTGACGATTAATTGGAATGTACCAATAAGCGTCAGACAAGACTATAGAGACAGTATATGCCCTTCTGGGCAGTAGGGTCCTTATGTGTTGAAGCGTGAGCATTCTAAACTTGTAGTTCACTATGAACTTGTTGAGTGGTGACAAGTCTAGAATAACTCTGAGTTTTTCTGAGTCCTTCTTTGGAACAAAAAACAGCCTTCCTTGGAATTTTATGGACTTAACCTTCCAGATTACTCTTTTGTCTAAGAGTTCTCGGACATATTCTTCCAGAACAGGGGATGAGTGTTGGAAGAATTGAGGAAATTGAGGTGGAGGACTGCTCCAACTCCAACCTAGTCCCTTTTTAATTAGGCTGTGGGCCCAGGGATCGAAGGTCCAGCGATCCCTAATTAGCTGTAGTCTCCCTCCGACTAGAAGTATCTTACTTCTGCTGTTGTGGATCTGAGGCCTTCCCTCCTTGACCGCGTCCATCCCCTGTATCCCCTTCCTCTTGAAGGGCGTCTGGAAGAACCTCAGGCTGTTCTTCTAGCTTTCAAACGAAAGGAAGAAGTCTGCCTTTCGAAGGCTGGGATAAGAACTGGCGACTGTTTCGCCAATTGTTGAGGTACCAGCTAGTACGTGGTTGGAGGTTGTTCCATCTGAGGCACCGCGGTCACAGGAAGTTGTTGTTGTTGCTGTCTGTAGGGTTTAGCCGGCCGAGAGGATGGCCTAGTCCCTCATCTGGAGAAGACTTTCTCTTGAGTTCTAAGCCCCACTTTTTGAGAAGGTTCCTATTCTTTGTGGCAGCCTTGTCTACTACCTCTTTAACCACTTCATTGGGAAAGGGTCTTTACCCCAAATACGAGAGGAGATCAGTTTCCTCGGGTCGTGCCTCACCGCAGCCGAGGCGAACACGAACTCTCTATAGGCTCTCCTAGCTTTAATGAAGCTATAGAGATCCTTAGTAACTGTGGCCAGATGGGTTTTGGCCACAACCATAAACATGTCCTGGATCTTGGGGTCACTTGTCATCATTTCTAGTGTCGTTTGCAACGACATCGATGCTGCAAGTCTTTCCTTTGTCTCTTGCTCTCTACGCAAGAGAACCTCCGACAGTTTTGGAAGTGCCTCATCGAACTAGCGTTCATCAATATCAGCTTCCAGCTTCCCGACTGAGAAGGTAAGGTGTACGTCCTTCCAGTCTTCTTGGTCCAAGGGTAAGGTCAGAGATAACGGCTTGCACTCCTCAAAGGAGGGGCATGGTTTCCCTGCCTCCACCACCTTTAAGGCTGCCTTATATCTCTTTTCCAAGAAGAGAAAGACTCTGGTAGGAGAGGCCACAAAGGAGGGAAGCTTCTTACTCAAGGCGGGCACCTTTGAGTTAGTGAAGCCCCTCTCTTTTATCGAGCTCGCTAGTAACGTCTGAGCTTTACTATGGAAAAAACTATGACCTCCTTTGGCTCTGTCTCCTCCTTTGAGGCTGGCTACTTCCTAAGACAGACATAGCAATCCGGATAAGAATCTTTGTTGGGCCAAAATTCCACTTCTTTCAGGGGAATTGCTCCCAAATTTTCTGAGATCACGATCTTCCCGGTTGTCATCGGCATGTGTTCGGTATACCTCCAAGGATTAGTATCTGAGCACAAAGGAAGATCCTTCACGCTGAGCTGCTTCTGTGGCCCAGGTGATGCTACAAGTCTACGTATCACGAGTTTCATTATAGCTTCCTTCTCATCATTCTTCCTTTGAATTTGTTGGATCATCTCAACAATGGAAGAAAGAGTACTTCCCAGTTCATCTGGGATAGCAGACGATGTAGACGGAATAGGTTCTGGGTCCGGAACCAATGTAACCGACACTTTGTCGATTTCTTCCTCTTCTACTTGAGGAGCCTGGAACAGCTCCTCCTCCTGACCTTCTCCTAGAAATTCCTTTTCGGTAGAATCCGTTGCCTTCGACATCCTATCGTCCAATTGGATGTCTTGAAGGGCGGCCGAGTCAGAATCTCCCGGATTCTGGGCAATTGGTATCTCCACCTGAGGCTGGGGGATGATTGCACCAGCCGATGCTTTAGGGAAAAGGTAGGCCCTCATCTTCTCATTTGGAAGGAAGGGACCTGAGGTGTTTTTCTGAAAACCCCTCACCCAGGATCGTAACGTTTCCCTGGCAGCATCCCTTGACTCTGTTGACTTAGGGTCGTCAAAAGCCTCGGTAATCAGGTTAAAACAAACTGTACAAACCAGAGGGTCCCAATAGCAAAGATCACCCCTTGAAGCTGCACATGCTGCGTGCATCCTGCAATATTGATGTCCACAGGAGTTTTTATTGCGGACATTATAGAACACACTCCCGCACTTCGGATGGTCCTCCTGTAAAGAAAAGAAAAATCCATGAGTATCAAGTGAAGGCTTTCACTTATATTGAGACATTTAGCTTATATAGAAAAGCTATAAAAGAAAGAAGGAAAGACACATACTTGTATTTCCCTTCTAGTCAATTGCTGAAACCTCCCGAGATATTAAAACTAATGTTAATTCTGTTCTAGAATACCTTATGTAATTTCCTAAACGGAAATTTAATGTGTAGTTCACACCTTGAGATAAAGTTTTGATATACGGGATAGAAAGAACATAGAAAGAACTTACTTTCTATGTATTGTACGGTCTTAACAAAAGGCTGTACAAGATAACATTAAGTATGATGAAGAACTTTTAGTGTTATCACAAACACAGTACAGCAGTTTCTGCTAATGCAGTGTGTACTATACTATAAATACACCAACTACTATACATCGCATGCTGTTGTGCCGGCATGTGCCTGCACGTGCCGGCCGGCAACTACCCCTGTATAGTTCGAAGATATACTATCTTTAACTAATAGGCGGCTGGCTGACAGTAGCCAAGAACCATAGAACCTCCACCTGCCCGGCTGTCGGCTGCTAAGCCGGCAGCCCGGTTAGGGGTGCAACACAATAGTCAGAGAAACAGTATGGATGTAAGTTTATAAGGCAGTATTGCCGTACGATCTTCCATCCAGAAAGAGTAAACTTATGGAAGGGGAGAATGTAGCATTCAGGCTTCCAAAGAATCCATAGCCTGCCGGGCTCTACCGCAGACATATAAGGGAGACAGGGGAGGTCTGGGGCTCACCCTACAAAGAAAGAAGGGTCTCTGCCGGCCGACACGTAGTGCCAGCCGGCAGAGAGCTGAGCCGGTCCTTTATCCTAACCTATACTAGGTACGGAAGTAGGACTGCAGCTAAAAGAAAATAAAAGAAAGAGAGGTGGGGAAGGGATAAGGGTCCTATAGACTTCGTTCTTACAGGAGACACAATCAGCCGTTAGGGAAGCTCATCCTAACCAAGAGTTGTCTATTAGGGAGGAAGACTGGCAATACTTGCTAACCTCCTCCCAACCAGAACAAAGTTAGGTGATGTTATTTCGCCGGGCAACAGAGAAAACTCATTCTCCAGCCCGAGAAAAACAACACAGGACTGTCTGCTAGGCCACTAGAGGAAGGAATCATCCTTCCAACATGGACTAGGGAAGCAAAGCTTCCTGTGTCTGCCCCTAACCTAGTGAAAGAGACTCTTTCTTCATTCTAGGAAGAAGCAGACCACAAACTAGAAACTCTGATGTTCTGCCCTAACCCCAAAAACCAGTCACTCTGGTTATCAGGTCAGGACAGACATATCCTAGAATAGTTATACCTGAATTATTAAACAGATAGAACCAGTAGGATAAAGCCGAGGGCTTACAGAGGAAGAGAGGGATTGAACTTAGCCTCCGGAGGAGAAAAAGAACAATTGGGGTTGAGCAAAAGTATACTGCTGTACCTAGAATACTAGACTAGGTAAGATGAGAATCGATTACCTAAA
>NC_090731.1:60687293-60692293 GCF_036898095.1 Palaemon carinicauda
CATTGCCGACATGACCTCCTACCTGCACAAAGCGAAGGTTTTGTCTACGCTCAACCTCCTGAAGGGGTATTATCAGGTGCCTATGAACCCAGAAGACATCCCCAAGACCGCCCTCACCACTCCGTTTGGTACATGCACCTTTAATTACTCTTGTTTTGGCCTACGTAATGCCGGGGTCACATTTCAACGTCTCATGGATGGCATCTTAGGGGACCTCCCCTTCTGTGTATGTTATGTGGACGACATACTTGTGTTCTCCTCCTCAAAAGAGGAACACCTCCGTCACTTACGCATCGTGCTCGACCGCCTGCAACAAAACGGCCTTGTAGTCCGGTACGACAAGTGTACCGTTGGCGCCAATGAAGTGTCATTCTTGGGGCACCGCATCACTCCCGAAGGAGTCCATCTCCTCCCTGAGAATGTAGCAGCCGTTCAGGACTTCTCTCTGCCCTCGACCGTCAAAGCTCTGCAGGAATTCTTGGGCATGATCAACTATTATCACCGTTTTCTGCCAGCCATTGCCGCCACTCTTGCTCCCCTCTACGCCTCCCTCAAGGGCAAGCCAAAGGACCTGAAGTGGGGTCGCCTTCAAGAAGCAGCCTTCTGCAATGCAAAGAAGGCCCTACCAACTGCTGCGGCTCTCACTTTTCCTATCCCATATGCCCCACTCCTTTTCTCCACCGATGCCAGCGACGTCGCTATTGGTGCAGTACTCGAGTAGCTGGTCAACGGATCGCCCCGCCAATTGGCCTTCTTCAGCAGAAAATTGTTCAAGGCCGAATCGTGTTATTCTACCTTTGATCGCGAATTGCTGGCGGTGCACTTAGCTGTCCGTCACTTTCGCCATTTCTTAGAAGGTACGCCCTTCGTCATTCGCACAGACCACATGCCTCTGGTGCCCACCTTCATTTGACAGTCTGACGCCTGGTCCTCCTGTTAATGCCGACATCTCTCCGCCGTGGCTGAATACAAATGCACCCTTCAATACGTCTCTTGGAAAATGAATCCCGTTGCCGATGCCCTGTCAAGAAACACGTTGTCTGCCGTTCAACTGGGATTGGATTACAACGGCCTGGCTGAAGCCCAACGACAGGATCCAGAGTATCAAGCATATAGGACATCCTGCACGTCCCTCCGTAGAAGGAAGACTTTCCCCTCAAAGACTCCAACACCATTCTCCTCTGTGACGTCAGCACTGGTAGACCGCGACCTTGGATTATTGCTCTCATGCGCCGGCAGGTGTTTTATTACATTCACGGCCTTTCACATCCCTCATCCCTTGTGCGGCTCTACTGCACAGATGCTGAAGACAAAGTTCATTTTGCACGGCATTTCTAAGGATGCTAAGGATTGGGTCCGCGCCTGTACTTCTTGCCATACTTCCAATGTACATCGACACACGGATTCAGGAGTGGGCACCTTTCCATAACCTCAGCGTCATTTCGCACATATTCACGTCGACATTGTAGGTCCCCTACCCACATCAAAAGGATATCGTTACCTGTTTACCGTCATCGACTGCTCCACTAGTTGGTCTGAAGCCATTCCCATGGAAAATGCAACGTCTGCTTCATGTACATATGCCTTATTCTCAGGATGCAATGTAAGATTTTGTATCCCTGAGCATATTACTTCTTACAGGGGTACCACTTGCACCTCTCAATTGTGGACATAATTAGCGAATCTCCTGGGCATCACCCTACATCACACAACGGCCTACAACCCCGCTGCCAATGGAATGGTTGACCGTTTTCATCGCACCCTCAAAGCAGCTTTGATGTCCCGCTGCAAGGATTCCAACTGGTTTACTCAGCTTCCCTGGGTCCTCCTGGGACTAAGGACCACTCCTAAAGACGCCCTCGACGTCTTGGCAGCTGAAATGGTGTACGGCGATCCATTGGTCGTCCCTGCCGAATTTTTTCCTTCTATAACCTCCTCCGACGATCTCCTGTGCATACGTCATGTCGTGAGAAAATTTTCTCCATGCCGCCAGACTTACAAGCCCCTTGCGAAGCATCACATACCGACACACTTGTACTCTGCAACGCACGTCTTCCTGCGCAACAACACTAGCAAGCCACCACTAACGCCCCCTTACAAGAGCCCTTTCCTTGTGAACCAACGCAGTCTGAAAGCATTCCTACTACACATTCGTGGCAAAGAAGACTGGGTCTCCATTGATTGTCTAAAAATTTGTTATCTCCTGCCAGATGACCCGCCTACAGTTCGCTTCTCTATATCAGGACGCCCTATTTAACATGTACAGTATGTCATTTTTAGGAGGGGAGCCATGTACCAACCGTGTTTCGCACATTTGTACATAGTTCATTTTGTGCTTGTATATTCGCTCTCCCCTCGCACTAAAAATAACCTGAAAAAACATGTCTCGTTTCTCCTCTACCATTGTCCGTTTTTTGAACATGAAAATTCTTGTTGCCTTGAATTTTTGTATATAAAGGAGAGTGTTCTATAAGCAGTGTTGCCATTTTAGCGGTTTTCCCGCTAGATCTGGATCTTTTTGCTTCAATCTAGCGGGAAGAAAATGAGTTTAGCGGCTAGCGGGAAATTTTAGCTTTGTATGAAAAATTTTAGCGGTTTTCTGGATTTTTTTCCTAAAACATGTTCTCATTAATTGTTATTCCTATCCAATTCACAAAAATAGAATTGCAGTAGAACTTTCGAAACTTGATACTTGTATTTCTAAGTACCAGTTGCTACAAAGTTACCTACTATCATACCATACAGGTATCACTCATGATTCCTACTGGTTTGTTTTATCCCCGCCAACCAATGTTGAGTCGTTGACCGGTTTTTAGTGTAACTTAATCGGACCCACGCAAACCTGTCTTTGTAGGTTAAAGTTGACTATATCGGCTACTATGTGCTACAGGTGTATTGAATCTAAATTCGAAATGCCAAAGACTCTATCTACAAAGAAATTTCGAAAGGAGTGGATTCGAGATGAATATTTAAAACATTGGTTAACTAAAATAAAAAAGAAATGTGGTGAAAGTGTGCCTGATTGTAAACTTTGTCAGTGCGTTCTTGTGTCTTAAGTTATGTGACTTGAAAGCTCACGGGAAAAAAACAGGGCAAATGCCGTTTCATCCAGTGCAAGACAGTTTACAATACTATTCCAGCCTTTAAGAAAATCAAGAGAAGTTCAGATTGCAGAAGGACGTATGGCATTGTTTAAAGCAGAGCATACTTCTGTGTCAACTTGCGATCACTTGAACGATGTATGCAAGGCATGCCTCACTGATAGCAAAATGCCATCAATTACATCGATTGAGAGATCGAAGTGTAGTACTATCTTAAAGAAAGTTTTGTATCCTCATTCAAATACAGAGGATGAAAAAATTTTTAGCTAGATGAATCTTGTGAAAAATAAGATAAGAAATAGAATGCAAACGAAAATGACGAGTGCTATTCTTGGGATCCGTTCGGGGCTAAACCTGCTTTAATTATTATGTGCCACCAGATGTTTTGAATATGATTGGAACGAAACAGACATACATCACTTCCACTGAGGGAACATCGCAAGCAGCTGTAGTAGTTCACGAAAAGGGTAAGGGGCAGGAGGAGCCATATTTAATGATAAAGGTAAACATTGAATTTATCTGTCTGTACATACTGTAAGGTATCGAGTTCCATATAAAATTTATTCTCATTTTTTTTAACATCAAAGGGCAATACTCAATGTTCATTATATATGTGTGTGCTTTTATAGATAGATATAGATGTAGATACAGATGTATGAACGATATACAATTTTACACACACAACTTAGTGTTGATTTATTTAAGCTCTGTAGGATATTCTGTAAATCTAGCGGGTCCAAGCCCAAATCTAGCGGTTTTTAGGGTTCTGGCTAGCGGGAACTGAAAATTGTTGATGGCAACACTGTAAGGAAGTCACTCAGTTGTTTTCAACTTGCCTTTGAGTCACAACCAGTCACACTCATAATATCAAGACAACAATGCAACAATCATTCATTAGATGTAGCTCAAAAGCGCTCAGATTAATCTGATAAATTTTGTTTGAATGAATGTAATAGTAAAATGATTTTGAGGATAAATTTTTTTTTATCCACTGTATATTATTTATAATAAACGAGTGTTCATGTTTCTAGTTTGTTTGTTATTCATTTGGTGTGTATGAATAGATTCTTGAGCCAAAATAAAGAATGTATGCATGTATGAATGCATGTATTTTAAAATAGGCTCATATTCAGGTTATGAAGTCTTTATATCCTTAGTTACCTCACAACTGAGCATCGACTATCTTGACTTTTTTTTCAGAGTAATACTGCTCATACATTGTCTAAACTTCATCTCTTAGTTTAACATTCATACAAGAAAGAGGTAAAAAACTATTACAGATTATTAACATTAATATTATTATTGTTATTATTATTATTATTATTATTATTATTATTATTATTATTATTATTATTATTATTATTATTATTATTATTATTACTTGCTATGCTACAAGTGGCTCCAACAGGGATAATAGCCTATTGAGGAGAGAAAACAAAGAAAATGAAATATTTTAAAAACAGTAACAGTATTGAGATAAATCTTCCATTTATACACTTTAAAAAACTTTAATGAAATTAGAGGAATTAGATGAAGATAAATAAGATGGAATAGTGTGCCCGAGAGTACCCTCAAGCAAGAGAACTCTAACCCAATACTTTAGATTCAAAACTAGACTCTAGGAATACAGAAAACTGTAATGAAAATATTCATTTGTCAGTAAGTTATGAGCATATTTGAAATGATAACGCTCTCTCATAGAAAAGGGTGTTATAAGAATGAATATCAGACATAGTGATAAAATGTTAACTATAATAGTGAGGAATATGAAGGAAGCTTCATAAATGAAACATGATAATCCTCCGTTTTCTGATGATTCCAAAAGATATTTCCTAAGAATCTAGAAATTTTATCTTGAGATTCTTTCCATTGGTTCAAAGTTTAAAAAAGTTTCTAGTC
>NC_090731.1:60697293-60707293 GCF_036898095.1 Palaemon carinicauda
GTCACTGGAACAGTCTGACTAACCGTGACACTTCCCAAGACCTTAATATCCAAATATGAACCCATGTTCATTGAAACCTTGAATCAATGATAAGTCTGAGTTGCTACATATTTCGTAATTTAAGGAAATTGCTCTTGGTGGCTGGCTAGAAATCAGCTTTCTTAGTCTGTCTGTCTGTCTGTTTATCTATCTGTTCACCTGTCTCTCTTTGATGTAACATTATTGAAAATTTGGTTGTTGTTATAAACATTATGTGCCTCTTTTTACTTTAATTTCGTCTCCCTTTATATCATCCCCTTCTGCATTCCTTAACGTTATCAGTCTGTCTGAAAGATGATCTTTCTTTTACCAAATGATACATTTATACTCGCGATCAGCTAGTTTTATTAGATGTCTACTATATGTAAATAATTACTCTTATGATAAACAGGATAACAGTAAGTAAATAGAAATCTGGTCTCAAATCTCAATCGATGCCAACGAATCATATTAATTATAAGATAAAAAACTGAAAGAGATATGAAAAATCATTGGAGAACTAGAGGGGAACTCAGTAGAACACAGCTTATTTCTCGACCTTTTGCTCGACCTAGACCTTGACCTTTGACCTTCACATGTATTAATTAGCGTGGAGTTTCATGCACTCAAATATGAACCAAGTTTGAAGTCTCTGAGACTGATTATGGCTGATTACGCGAATCGGACATTTTGCTTGACCGTGACCTTAACCTTTGACCTTAACCCTCCAAAATTCGGTAATTTCCAGCTTTTTTCATAACAGTTAATTCTTTTTTTCAAGTTTCATCACTCTACGATTAAATAGGCAATTTAGGTGTTCACAAACTGGGGCGAAAGCATAACCTCCTTCCAACTTCGTTGACAGAGGTAATGACTTCATACTGTAGAAGCTACGGGCCTTCTTCACCAAGAGCGTACAATTAAGATGTATTCATGATAATCCAAGGCGTTTAACTACAATTTAAATAACTTGATTGAAACTAAGCATTATACCGGTTGATATATCCGCGAAATTTGATAGGGGGGAGAGAGAGAGAGAGAGAGAGAGAGAGAGAGAGAGAGAGAGAGAGAGAGAGAGAGAGAGAATTATATCATAATTATGATCAAAGGCAAGCCTTATTAGAAGTTTTTGACGTTTTCAATTTCTTTGATGTAATGGTGGCTACGTTACAACGTTCCATGTCGTTTAAAAAAAAAAAAGAGGATCAAAGATATTACTAATTATGTAAAAAAGAAGCAGATCAGCCAGTCCGTTGAAATGGCTGAACGTAATACATGAACTTGATCTCTACACAATTTCAAAATATTTGACCAGAGAATATAACTTTCAATTATGAGTGAATATATGAAAACAAAGAAAATAGGTATTATGTTACACCGGTCAAGTTATTTGACCTCTTGGTAAAAAAGAAAACGATAGCCTATGCAATTTAAACCCCGTTTTATGTCTATTGTCAACTTCTTTTTAACTCCGAGATATAGGTTCGGATCTTTGTCTGGACTCGATATTATTATTATTATTATTATTATTATTATTATTATTATTATTATTATTATTATTATTATTATTATTATTATTAACTCTAGTTGGGAAAGCATGATGCTATAAACCTTAGAGCTTCTACAAAGAAAATAGCTCATTGAGGAAAGGAAATACTAAAATACAAGAGAAGTGATTATGAATAATAATAATAAAAAAACATATTAAGAACAGTAACATCATTGAAATAAATCTTTCATATAAAAACTATAAAAACTTAAAAAAAAAGACAAGAGGAGGAAAGATAATATATCATAGTGTGCCCTAGTGTACCCTCAAGCAAGAGAACTCTACCCCAAGAAAGTGAAAGATCATAGTACTGAGGTTGTGGCACTACCCAAGACTAGAGCACAATGGTTTGATTTTGTAGTGTCCTTCTCCTAGAAGAGCTGTTTACCATAGCTAAAGTCTCTTCTACCCTTACCATGAGGAAAGTAACCACTGAACAATTACAGAGCAGTAGTTAACCCCTTGAGCAAAGAAGAACTGTTTGGTAATCTAGGGGTTGTCGGGTGATGAGGACAGAGAAGAATGTATAAAGAATAGGCCAGACTATCAAATGTATGCGTAGGCAAAAGGAAAATGAGCCGTATATATATATATATATATATATATATATATATATATATATATATATATATATATATATATATATATATATATATATATATATATGTGTGTGTGTGTGTGTGTGTATGTTTACATAATACACACACACACACATATATATATATATATATAAAAATGAATAAATATATATATACATACATATATATATATATATATATATATATATATATATATATATATATATATATATATATATATATATATATATATATATGTGTGTGTGTGTGTGTGTGTGTGCGTGTGTGTGTGTGTGTGTGTGTGTGCGTATATATATGATCACATATGATGTATATAAATATGTATATATATATATATATATATATATATATATATATATATATATATATATATATATATATATATATATATATATATCATCATCACATCATAAGACATTACTTGTCCACTGCTGAAAAAAGGACTCAGACATCTTTTACTTGATTCTGTTTCTGGTCTTTTTAGACCAGTTCACACCAACAAAATTTCTTAATTCATCTCTCCATCATCATTTCTTCCTACCTTTGCTTCTTTTGCAATCTCTCAGTAGCCAATGAATTATTCTTAATGTCCATCTGTTATCTGTCATTTTCATTATATTTCCTAGTAATGTCATTTTCCTTTTCTTTCATGTTCTGTTACTGTCACTTAGTTTATTCCCATCATTATTTTTCCATAGATCATTAAGTTGCAACGACCTTCTGTTCTAAGCCTTTAGTAAGACTCTAAATTTCTCATGCATAAGTTATTACTGGTAGGGCCAACTGATTAAATTACTGCTTCTTTTTTAGAAAGGTGACATTTTACTTTTTATATTATGATTTAGTTCTACAAAAGCTCTCCATCCCAAGCTTATTCTTCTTTAAATTTCGGTCTCGTGTCCTTGGGAAACATCTACAGTCTCTCTGTATATTTTTTAAAATTCTCTAGAGGTTCATCCAAAACCTAATAGTCATTATTTGTCTCTGCCTTTTAATTTCTTTTTTCTAAAGTGAGCCCCTTAAAAGAAATATTCCAGTTTTTTTAAATGATTACTTGTTTGCAAAAGAATATTCCTTTTTATAAAAATGGTTGCCTACTTGAAAAAAAAAAAGCTGACTATGTCCTCGAACAAGTTTGCCTCTTTCAGAGAAAAAAAAATTACTGTTTTCAAAAAAGCTTTCCTTTTTTTTAAAAATATGTTCTTGGTTTCGAGAAAGTTTTCCTTCATTTGTTTTTTAAATATTCATATAATTTTTATTGTCTTATTTGTCCATAAACCTGCTCGTAATTTTTTTCTTCTTTTTAAAAGTATCATCTGGTTTACTATTTTTTTTCATGATTTAAAAGATGCATTGTTTTTTCAAAACAAATCTTTCTCGTGTTTTCGAAAATTCCTTCCAGTTTTCAAAAGAATACTATTATATCATTTTTACCTGTGTTTCATATATTTTGAAAAAATGTCCCTATTTTTCCAGAAAAATATATAGTTATTTTTAAGAAAAATTATCTTTAACCTATTTTCCAATGTTTTAAAGAAAACTTTTCCTATGTTTCAAAAAGAGTTTCCCATGTTTACAAAATAATTTTCAATGCTTGCATAAACATGCACCAATGTTTTCGAAAAAATCTACTGCTTTTAAAGAAAATCTTATATTCTCGAAAAAAAATTGCTTTGGGAATATATATATATATATATATATATATATATATATATATATATATATATATATATATATATATATATATACATATATATATATATATATATATATATATATATATATATATATATATATATATATATATATATATATATAACGGATTTTGAGCGAAGCGAAAAATCTATTTTTGGGTGAGGTAGCCATGTCGTCCTGATGGAAGTTCCTATTAGGTAGCTTTCTAAGGTATATTTGACTAGAGTGATATTCCCAGAGAATTTTACCTTAAGGTATCCACAATTTTAACTCCTGGAGCGAATATCCCTAAATAATCTCACAGGGATATCGCATAATATCAGAGGACGTATTCTTGACACGTCACATAGCTATCTTCACCCCGAACAGTATTTACGCTTCAAGGGGGAAAAGTGACAAGAATCTGAAACGAGAATGAAAAGAGAGCCGCTCATAAGGCATCTCTCTTATTCCGTTTCCAGTGTGTATCTGATGAAGGCGGTATTGCCCTCTTTATTCCTTGTAGCGATATACGAGGTGTTACAGATACTGTACTATAGGGAGGGTTCAACAGGCCCTTTTACAATAAAAGGAAGGGCGGGTCCATCACAACGACATGGCTACCTCACCCAAAAATAGATTTTCCGCTTCGCTCAAAATCCGTTTTTTGGGATCAGGCCATGGTATCCTGATGGAAGTTTACCAGAGCATTACTGTATCTGTGGATTCTCAATCAGTGCCTTACTCTCAAGAAAGTATTTTCCCGCTCCGTCTAGACCTAGAGACCTATGATGTTACCGTCATACATCATTATCAACTAAGCATGAACTATGTTAGGGCTTCCTGCCCCCTACAGGGAAGAGTCGTACTAGACTCTGGAAAAAAGTCTCGAGGAGTACATAAAAATTTATGGATGACAAAATGGCAAGCCTGTATAGTGGTCTCGCCCTATACAATGTAAAGCAAAGTTTGTATAAGAGTAACAAATATCAGAATGAATTTGTGACACCTTCCCTAATGCGACTACTCTTATAAACTATTGGATAATGGTTGTATCCGCATAGAAACAAATTTTGCCTCTTTGCCACCAACCCGGTAGGGTACCACGTCAACCCTTCCAAGGAAGGGTTAAAGTGAGTGGACTTTTGCTTGAATAAGGGAACAGTCTCGAAAGACATACCATGATAAAAATATCCATATTTTAATCTTCATGCTCAGTACATTTCTAATAAAATGATTGTGAGCGAAAAAAACGCAGGGTTCACTATGAACTAGTTTATTAAAATCTAATAAATGAACATATCAGATCACATTTATAAAATTTATAAAATGTGGATGATATGCGTAAAAGCATAAAGAAAAACAGTCAACAGAAAATATTGTTTCCTCTACTAGGAAACAGATTTGCCACTTCAATAGAATTATTGATAATAATGATGTAGTCTTTATACTGTTTACATACACTAGTGTAAAAAACGCTTGGCACAAGTGTCCGTATTATGCTATAGATTACCGACGTCAATGGAACAGTTCTTAAGGACACTTACGTGGCCTATCACTTAGCTTGTAGTAACATAGAGTGACTACACGCGCACCCTCTTGATTAATCGTCCCAAATTAATTACACTGTTCCTCGCAGCCTTAAAACAGAAGGTTAAAGAATTCTACCTGCTGCTATCACAGATCTCATAAGTTGCTCCACTTGCTTTGCATAGTACATAAAGAATGCCTTGGATGACTACCAGCAGGAGTGCAAACAAGGATGTTCAGAGTCCATATAATTAAAGAAGTTTTATGGAAGAGGCAACTCTTCTCGGATTATGACTAACGGGTGTACTGTCTGGATCCGTTTAAAGAATAACACGGGAGAATTTCGCCCTTAGTTATAGGTAACTTTAAACCCAGGGTTTCTCTTCTGAACAGCTGTACTCCCATAAAGTCTAAAGTTCTATGAAGATAGACCTTTAGGCACTCCACTGGACATAGAGATGCATCTTCCTCCAGAGGGCAGATTCTCTAGGGACCCCACCTGTTGGTGGGTAGCTTGTTCCTGGTAAGAAGCGTTGGGTCTGGAAATAGATTCAGTTCTCCTTCCAAGAACTGGACGTGGCCTTCCTCTCTAGAGAGAGCCACTATTCACTAATTCTGGCCCCCAAGTTGAGTAAAATCAGAAATATGACTTAAATTCAAAACCTTGTAAGCGCATTCCTCATTGTTCATTATTTATACACAATGAGGAATCATATCTAATGACCATGCAAATGGTCTTTGGAAGCGCTGAAGGGCTAGTTCATTAAAAACGTCGTTAGGAAGGTCGACCTGTGAGGCATCTGGTATCTGACTTGTCAAAGCAGGCTTGAACAATAGAATTGTGTAGGCTGCTAAACCTTGCTCATGAAGGTGAATGAAGAATGATAAATAGGAATCTGTCGGGATTTCTTTCGGGTTCTTCGCCTTGACAAAGGATAGCTATTTCTTCCCTGAATCGTCATACTGTGCTCTGGTTTCCTCCAAAAGTCTAACCTGACTTTTAAACACCGAATCTTTTTCTCATCGTTAAGGAGAGAAAATCATGAGATGTAGGTTCCGTGTTTTCTTTGATGGAGCGGAGACAGTCGATTTCTGTACTCTCTGAGACAGGGATGGATCCGGTAGCGGTACGAATTTTAATCTTAGTTCCAATGCCAGAGGGAACCACACGCTATTTGGCCACTTGTGGGCCAATATTGCAGCTTTCCCTTCGAAGGATCTCAGCATATCGAGGACCTTCAAAAGGAGGTGTGCAGAGGGAACAGATAGATACAGTACTATCTGATCCAGTCCAGGGACATAGCGTCCACTGCCTCCACTAACGGATCCTCGTAAGGGGATACGTAACGAACTATTTTCTTGTTGTCTTTTGTCGCAAAGAAGTCTATTTGCAGCTCCGAGACTTGACTCGAGATGGAGGAGAACGATCCTGCGTCAAGGGACCATTATGACTCTATAGGTGTAAACCTAGAGAGAGCGTCCGCTGTCACCTTGCGGAACTCTTGAATGTGAACTGCTGACAGGTGCCATTTCTTCGCGCGTTTGATGCGTATTTTCTCCAGACTCCTGTTGCATCCTTAAGCTGTGCTCTTAGCAATGGATCTGTTATTGAAGCAAATTGTAGAGAGCCCAGCACTCTCTCCTGTTCGCGTCTTGATACCCGTTAGGATTTCAATAGTCTCTTGACAGATCCAGCTATTTCTTTCCTCTTCTTACTAGGAATGGACAGCAGATATGACTAAATTCCAGTGGATTTCTAACCACCGAAATGTTTGAGCTGGAGAAAGACGGGACCTTTTGTTGTTGATCTTGAATCCCAGATGTTCCAGGAGCTGGATCACTATCTTAGAAGCTAGCATGCATTCTTTCCTGGATGCTGCCCACGCCAGCCAGTCGTCCAAGTAGGCTACTACTTGGACCCCTTTTAGGCGTAATTGATGGACAGCTGCGTTCGCGAGCTTTGTGAAAATCCTTGGGGCTATGTTTAGCCCGAAAGGCATGGTTCTAGAGGTGTAAAGTTATCAATGTAACTTGAAGCCTAGGTAGGGGGAGAGGTGACGATTAACTGGAACGTGCCAATAAGCGTCAAGTAAGTCTACAGACACAGCATATACCCAGAATTTTTCTGAGTCCTCCTTTGGAACACAAAACAGCCTTCCTTGGAATATGATGGACTCAAACTTCCGGATTACTCTTTTGACTAAGAGCTCTCGGACATATTCTTCCAGAGCAGGGGTTGAGTGTTGGAAGAATTGAGGAAATTGAGGTGGAGGACTGCTCCAGCTCCAACCTAGTCCATTCTTATTTAGGCTGTGGGCCCAGGGATTGAAGGTCCAGCGATCCCTAAAAGCTGTAATCTCCCTCCTACTGGAAGTATCTACTTCTGCTGTTGTGGATGTGAGGCCTTGCCTCCTTGACCGCGTCCTTCCCTGGATCCCCTTCCTCTTGAAGGGCGTCTAGAAGAACCTCAGGCTGTTCCTCTGGCTCTCGAACGAAAGGAAGAAGTCTGCCTTTCGGAGGTTGGGTTAAGAACTGGCGACTGTGTCGCCGTTTGTTGAGGTACCAGCTGGTACGTGGTTGGAGGTTGTGCCACTATCTGAGGCACTGCGGTCACAGGAAGTTGTTGTTGTTGTTGCTGTCGGTAGGGTTTAGCCGGCCGAGAGGATGGCCAAGGCCTTTTGTCTACTACCTCTTTAACCACTTCATTGGGAAAGAGGTCTTTACCCCAAATACGAGAGAAGATCAGTTTTCTCGATTCGTGCCTCACCGCAACCGAGGCGAACAGGAACTCTCTACAGGCTCTCTATAGAAATCCTCCGTAACTGTGGCCAGATGGTTTTTGGCCACAACCATGAACATGTTCTGGTTCTTGGGGTCACTTGCCATCGTTTTTAGTGTCGTTTGCAACGACATCGATGCCGCAAGTGTTTCCTTTGTCTCTTGCTCTCTACGCAAGAGAACCTCTGACAGTTTTGGAAGTGCCCTACCGAACTGGCGTTTAGCAACATCAGCTTCCAGTTTCCCGACTGAGAAGGTAAGGTGTACGACCTTCCAGTCTTCTTGGTCCAAGGGTAAGGTCAGAGATAACGGCTTGCACTCCTCCGAGGTGGGGCATGGTTTCCCTGCTTCCACCGCTTTTAAGACAGCCTTATATCCCTTTTCCAAGAAGGGAAAGGCTCTGGTAGGAGAGGCCACAAAGGAGGGAAGCTTCTTACTCAAGGCGCGCACCTTCGATTTAGTGAAGTCCCTCTCTTTCATCGAGCTCGTTAGTAACGTCTGAGCTTTACTATGGTTAAAAATTATGACCTCCGGCTCCGTCTCCTGCTTTAAAGCTGCCTCCTTCCTAAGCCAGGTATAGCAGTCCGGATAAAAATCTTTGTTGGGCCAACTTTTCTGAGATCACGATCTCCCCGGTTGTCATTGGCATGTGTTCGACATACCTCCAAAGATTGGTATTCGGGCACAAGGGAAGATTCTTCACGTTGAGCCGCTTTTGGGGCCAATGTGATGCTGCAAGTCTACGTAACTCCAGTTTCATATCAGCTTCCTTCTCATCATTCTTCCTTTGAATTTGTTGGATCATCTCAACAATGGAAGAAAGAGTCCTTCCCAATTCATCTGGGATATCAGACGATGCAGAAGGAAAAGGTTCTGGGTCCGGAACCGATGTAACTAACACTTCGTCGACTTTTTGCTCTTCTACTTGAGGAGTCTGAAACAGCTCCTCCTCCTGACCTTCTTCTAGAAGGTCCTTCTCAGTAGAATCTGACACCTCCGACATCCTATCGAACAATTGGATGTTGTGAAGGGCGGCTGAGACTTCAGAATCTACCGGATTCAGGGCAATTGGTATCTCCACCTGAGGCTGGGGGATGATTGCATCAGCCGATGATTTAGGGAAAAGGTAGGCCCTTATCTTCTCATTTGGAATGTAGGAACCTGAGGTGTTTTTCTGAAAACCCCTCACCCAGGATCATAACGTTTCCCTGGCAGCATCCCTTGACTCCGTTGACTTAGGGTCGTCAAAAGCCTCGGTAATCAGGTTAGAACAAACTGTACAAACCTGAGGGTCTCAATAGCGGAGAACACCTCTGGGGTCTGCGCGTGCTGCGTGCCTCCTGCAATATTGATGTCCACAGAAGTTGTTACTGCGGACATTACAGAACACACTCCTGCTTTTCGGATGGTCCTCCTGTAAAGAGAAGAAAAATCCATGAGTACACAGTGAAGGCTTATCACTTATATTGAAACGTTTATCTTATATAGAAAAGCTAAATTATAAAAGAAAGAAGGAAAGACACATACTTGTATTTCCTGTTCAGTCAATTGCTGTAACCTCCCAAAATATTAAAACTTAGGATAATGCTATACTAGAATAACTTATGTAATTTCTCAAACGGACATTTAATGTGTAGTTTTAATATACGGGATTGAAAGAATACAGAAAGAACTCACTTTCTATATGAAGTACGGTCTCAAAAAAAAAGGCTGTACAAGATAACATTAAGTATGATGAAGAACTTTAGTGTTATCACAAACTCTGTACAGCAGTTTCTACTAATGCAGTGTGTACTACACTATGAAGATAGCAACTACTGTACATCACATGTTATTGGGCCGGACGGCAACT
>NC_090731.1:60712293-60729793 GCF_036898095.1 Palaemon carinicauda
ATGGAAGTTCCTATAGGGTAGCTTCCTAGGGTATATTACAACTACGGCGATATTCCCAGAGAATTTACCTTAAGGTACCAGAATTCTAACTCCTGGAGCGAGTATCCCTCGTGAAAGGGATATCGCGACATATCAGAGGACGTATTCTAGACACGTCACATGGCAATCTACTACCTAAATAGAGATTCGTCTCGTAGGAGGGAGATTGACGAGATACGAATTCGGGAAGAAAAAGGGGGGAGCCGCTCCCAAGGCCTCCCAATCCCCCGATTCGTATGAGTGCCTGGCGCCAATCCTGGCGCCATCTGTATTCCTTTTTGCGTAGCTTAACAACTCGGTGTTTTTTCCTGTTTTTCTCGCAAATCTTGGATTTATTCAGCTTTTCATGGCTTCTCCGTCTTCGTTGGCCTCGGATAAGTTGAGTATAGTGTCTGTTATGTATAAATGTAGGCTCTTGGTAAAATTTTGAGTGATTAATAGGATTAATCTTTGATACAAGAGCCGTAGCCTACCAGAGGTGTCCTGGACACTGTCACTCGCTAGGTATAAATTAGTTAGTCAGAGTGACATTCCTGGTTGTTTTGCTTAATAAATTTTAGCTATTTAGCTTTACATAGGATTTCCTTTCGTGCTTAGTATTATTTGGCGAAGTATTCGCCATTCTGGCCTACGCTAGGCCATGTAGCCTAGTCGTTTGGTCCTAGTACTTAATGCATGATTTTGGTTTTTCCGAGTGTAATTAAAAGTTTATTAAAGCTTTAGGCTATATTTTATACATTTTAGACTGTGTGGAATATTTCCAAGATTGTATACGTGAGAGTTTCGGTGAATTAGGTAATCGATTCTCTTGGTGCCTAGGTTAATTGCTTATGGAGCCTTAGTATACTTTATTATTCTCCCCGGTTGCTTTCTTTTCTTCGGAGAAGGTATGCAATCCCTTTCCCTCTGTTTAAGCCTTGGGCTTATCCCTAAGTGGTTTTTTCCGAATTTATTTTCGATAAAACTATACTAGGGTGTTACTGTACCTTCCTGTTCCAGCAAAGTCTGGTTCAAAGAGGGACAGAACAACAGAGTTTTTTAGTCTGAGTCCGTGTTGTCTGGCTTGGGGCAGAGTTCCCCTCGCTGACCTAACACTTATAAAGGGAGCTTAGCTCCCTTAGGTCACTATCGAAGGTTTCTGTAGTATGATTCCTCCTTTTGTGATCGACCAGACTAAGTCCTGTTGCTGTTCTTGGGGAGGATAAAATCTTCCCTTGGGAATAGCAACGCCTTCCTTGCTTTGGTGCTTTGGAAGCTGGCAAGTATTGCTGGCCCTTTCCCTTAGATCTCCCTTAGGCTAAGACAGAGTTCTTGGCTGCGGGTGATCTGTCACTAAAGCAAGGTTGGCAGGACCCTTTTGTCCCTTCCCCCTCTATCTCCGTAATGGCCTTGCCATTACTGTACTGTACCTTGCCGGCCGGCAGAGCTGGCCGGCAGGGGTATTACTGTACTGTACGTCATTCTACTTCTGGACCTAGTATAGGTTGGGATATGGAATTGACTAAGGCCATTGCCGGCCGGCTGAGATGCTGGCCGGCAAGGGTCTTATGTTTTCGAGTGCTGCCCGGACCTCTCTTGGTCCCTCATCCATGCCTGCCGACAGAGCCGGACGGCATTGGTCAAGGAAGCCTGAATTAAGTTTCTCCCCTTCCTTATACGCACTCTTTCGGTTGCCGGGCTTGGGGGGTCGTGTACACTCTTATCCCGGCATCCATTCTATTTTCTTCTAGTGCTGTACCTGTCCCGGCTGCCGGCCTATGAGGCAGACAGCCGGGCAGGTGTAGTCTTCTGGTTCTTTTGCTGCCGGCTGGCATCGGTCTTGTACCTTTGCCGGCCGGCTTATGTCAGTCCTTGTCTGCCGGTCACCAAGAGTGTGGCCGGCAGCTAGGTACTACCTTGTGTAGTTACTGGCCGGCAGTCACTGCCGGCCAACACTGGCTGTTGCTGGCCGGCAGCTACTGCCGCCGGCACAGGCATTTGAACCAGAAGGCTGCCGCCCTATAGCTGTTAAGTAGTATACTTTAAAGCTAAGTGTGGTGTGTGCCGGCCGGCAAAGGCAGGCCGGCACACATCCTCCTATACTGTACTAGTATTCTTCTGTATAGCATATACAGTAAGAAGAAAACTATAGTAAAAGTTTAGGTACAGCACTGTATCTTCTAACACTATTGTGTTTTCTTGCACAGCCCTTTGCTGTTGCCCTCAGACAGGAAGCAGAGTTCTTCCCCGTCTATTATCCAGGATTTTAAAATCATTGCCTAGGTGTGAGCTCCACCTGTTTCCTCTGGAAACCTTGCATTGGTTACTCTAGTAGAGATAAACCAATTTTGATTTTATTATCTGGAAAGCTGCAACAATGGGTTGTGAGGGAAACACAAGTGTGTGTCTTTCCTTTATGAATTGTTATGCTATACTATGCATATCTAGTGATACATAGTTCACTTGATACTCATGGAAATTTTTTCTCTTTACAGGAGGACCCTCCGAAGTGCGGAAATGTTTTCTGCAATGTCCGTAGCAGGAACCTCTGCGGACATGAGTGTTGTAGGAGACACGCAGCATGCGCTGTCTCCAAGGATGATCTCCAGTATTGGGACCCTCAGGTATGTACTGTATGCACTAACCTGATTACTGAGGCTTTTGATTCCCCTAGAACGGCGGAATCAAGGGATATAGCTAGGGAAAAGCTCCGTACTTGGGTAAGGGGCTTCAAGAAGAACACCTCTGGCCCTTATCTTCCTAGTGAGAAGATGAGGGCGTATCTTTTTCCCCAGGCATCAGCTGAAGCAGTGATTCCCCAGCCTCAAGAGGAGATCCCCCAAGACCTAGTCCAGGTGGACGAGGAAGTCGCAGATGCGATGCAAGACATCCAGTTGTGTGACAGGATGTCTGATGTGGACGAAGGTTTGGAAGAAGACCTCCTGGCAGAAGGTCAGGATCAAGTTCAAACCCCGGATGTCGCAGAGGATGGGGTCGACGAGGTGTCGGCTACTCCGGTTCAGATGCCGGAGCCCATCCCCTCAACATCCGCTGGTCTCCCAGTAGAACTGGGACAGGCCCTCTCTTCGATTGTTGGAATGATCCAACAAATGCAGAAGGAGAATCAGGAGAAGGCGGCTGCAATGGAACTGCGTATGCAGTCCCTAGCAGAATCACATGGGCCCCGGAAAAGGCTCAATGTGAAAGACCTTCCCATATGCTCAGATGCTAACCCATGGAGGTATGCTGAGCACATGCCAATGACGACTGGTAAGATCGTCATTTCGGATAAGCTGGGTTCAGTTCTCCTAGAGGAGGTAGAATTCTGGCCCAGCAAGGCATCATATCCGGACTGCTATGTCCGGCTGAGAAAAGAACCAGCTTCAAGGGAGGAGACAGAGCCGAAAGAGGTCATTATTATGGACCATGCTAAGGCTCAAGCCCTACTTTCATCCTCGATGAAAGAGAGGGGCTTCTCGAATTCGAAGGTAGCAGCATTGAGCAAGAAGCTCCCTTCTTTTGTGTCCTCTTCTGATAGAGCCTTCCCCTTTTTACAAAAAGGGTTTGCGGCTGTCCTAAAGGCAATCGAGGCCGGCAAGCCTTGCCCCTCCCTGGAGGAGTGTAAACCCTTGTCGCTGGCTCTGCCTATGGACCACAAGGATTGGAAGGATGTCCATCTGACATTCTCAGTGGGAAAGTTGGAGGCTGATATTGCCGGACGGCAATTCGGCGAGGACCTCCCCAAGTTGTCCGAATTTCTTTTACGAAGAGAGTTCGAGACAAAAGAAAGACTGGCTGCCTCAATGTCTCATCAGACTACTCTTGAGACGATGGCAAGTGACCCTAAGGTCCATGAAATGTTCATGGTTGTGGCTAAGTCTCACCTAGCCACAGTGACGAAGGACCTTTATGGCTTCGTCAAGGCAAGGAGAGCTTGCAGGGAGTTCGTGTTCACCGGGGCTTCGGTGAGACACGAGCCAAGGAAGTTAATATCCTCCAACATTTGGGGAAAAGACCTTTTCCCTACCGATGTGGTCAAAGAGGTTGTTGATAAGGCCGCCGTGGAGAATAGAAACCTTCTCCAGAAGTGGGGCCTGGCTATCAAAAGAAAATCTTCCCCGGATGAGGGTCCTCAACCAAAGAGGAAGAATATGAGGACTAGGCTACCGTCTCGGCCAGCCAAGCCTTATAGACAGCAACAGCAACTGCAATTGCCTTTGCCTCCAGTGCCCCAGATGGTGGCACAAACCCCGACTACTTTTCAGTGGGTACCCCAGGCTGTGCCAGGTCAGTCAACCACATTCACCCCAACGTTCGAAGGACAGTCTTCTTCCTTTCGTGCAAAGCCTAGAGGAGCAGCCAGAGGCTCGTCTAGGCGCCCCTCAAGGGGAAGGGGATTCAGAGGTGGTCGTGGTCAGGGAGGCAAGACCTCAGGACGGCAGTCCAAGTGAAACGATACCGGTAGGAGGGAGACTAATGAAATTTTGGGATCGCTGGACCTTCGATCCCTGGGCCCAAAGCCTACTCAAGAATGGACTGGGTTGGAGATGGTACAGCACTCCACCCCCATGCCTTCGGTTTTTCCAACACTCCACCCCCATTTTGGAGGAGTACGTTCAAGAACTGTTGGAGAAAAATGTGATCCGAAAGGTGAAGTCCATCAAATTCCAAGGGAGGCTGTTTTGTGTTCCCAAGAAAGACTCGGAAAAGCTCAGAGTCATTCTGGACTTGTCACCACTCAACAAGTTCATAGTGAATTGCAAATTCAAGATGCTAACACTGCAACACATAAGGACCTTACTGCCCAAGAGGGCATACTCAGTCTCTATAGACTTGTCAGACGCCTATTGGCACATCCCAATCAGCCGTCGACTCTCCCCCTACCTAGGGTTCAGGCTACAACGGAAACTGTACGCCTTCAGAGCCATGCCATTCGGGCTAAACATAGCCCCAAGGATTTTCACGAAGCTTGCGAGCGCAGCTCTCAAACAATTACGCCTAAAGGGAATTCAGGTAGTAGCCTACCTGGACGACTGGCTGGTGTGGGCAGCATCCGAGACCGAATGCTTACAAGCTTCCAGTCAGGTGATCCAGTTCCTAGAGTACCTAGGCTTCAAGATCAACAAGAAAAAGTCTCGACTTTCTCCATCCCAAAAGTTCCAGTGGCTGGGAATCCACTGGGACCTTTTGTCACACAGTTTCTCCATCCCAATGAAGAAAAGGAAGGAGATAGCGGGCTCTGTCAAGAGACTTCTAGATTCCAAAAGGATATCAAGACGCGAACAGGAGAGGGTACTAGGCTCTCTCCAGTTTGCTTCAGTGACAGACCCAGTGCTAAGAGCACAGCTAAAGGATGCAACCGGAGTTTGGAGAAGGTATGCATCAAACGCGCGAAGAGACCTGAGAAGACCAGTGCCGCCTCGGCTACGTACTCTTCTCAGACCTTGGTCCCAAGCCAGACATCTAAAGAAGTCGGTTCTTCTTCAGCCACCTCCCCCGTCGATGACGATTCACTCAGACGCCTCAAAGGAGGGATGGGGAGGTCACTCTCATCGGAAAAAAGTCCAGGGGACTTGGTCCAAGCTATTCAGGACCTTTCATATAAACTTTCTAGAAGCTATGGCAGTGCTCCTTACCTTAAAGAAAGTCTCCCCGCGTCACTCGATCCACATAAGATTGGTGACAGACAGCGAGGTGGTTGTGAGATGCTTGAATCGACAAGGGTCGAGGTCACCACCTCTCAACCAAGTGATGTTAGCCATTTTCCGATTGGCAGAAAAGAAGAAGTGGTACCTGTCGGCAGTTCACCTTCAAGGAGTCCGCAATGTGACAGCGGACGCTCTATCCAGGTTCACACCGATAGAGTCGGAATGGTCCTTAGACGCAGGATCATTTTCCTTCATTCTGAATCAAGTCCCAGAACTGCAAATAGACCTCTTTGCGACGAAAGACAACAAGAAGTTGCCCCTGTACGTGTCCCCGTACGAGGACCCCTTAGCGGAAGCAGTGGACGCAATGTCCCTCGACTGGAACAGGTGGTCCAGGATTTATCTGTTCCCTCCTCACAACCTTCTGTTGAGGGTCCTCAACAAACTGAGATCCTTCAAGGGGGGTAGCGGCAATAGTGGCCCACAAGTGGGCGAACAGTATGTGGTTCCCCTTGGCGTTGGAACTACAGATGAAGTTCGTGCCGCTACCACATCCAGTTCTGACCCAGCGAGTCCAGAAGTCGACTGTCTGCGCTTCATTACAGAAAACCCAGACCCTGCAGCTCATGATTTTCTCGCCCTAGCGGTGAGAAAGCGTTTCGGGATTTCGAGAGCTAGCATAGACTTCCTAGAGGAATACAAGTGCAAATCGACTAGAAGGCAATATGAGTCATCTTGGAGAAAGTGGGTGGCCTTTGTAAAGGCAAAGAATCCGCAGGAGATCTCAACAGACTTCTGCTTATCTTTCTTCATCCACCTCCATGGCCAAGGATTGGCAGCTAACATGATTTCAGTATGTAAATCGGCTTTGATGAGACCCATTTTATTTGCCTTCCAGATCGACCTAGGTAACGAGATCTTTAATAAAGTTCCGAAAGCCTGCGCTAGGCTCAGACCTTCAGCACCTCCAAAGCCCATTTCATGGTCTTTAGACAAAGTTCTTCATTTCGCCTCCCTGTTGAGCAATGAAGAATGTGCGTTAAAGGATTTAACGCAAAAAGTTATTTTCCTATTTGCACTCGCGTCCGGGGCCAGGGTTAGTGAGATCGTAGCCCTCTCGAGAGAGGCAGGTCATGTTCAGTTCCTGGATGGGGGGGAGCTGAACCTGTTTCCGGATCCTACGTTTCTCGCCAAGAATGAGTTACCCACCAACAGGTGGGGTCCCTGGAGAATCTGCCCTCTGAAAGAAGATGCATCTCTATGTCCAGTAGAATGCCTAAAGGTCTATCTTCGTAGAACTTCAGACTTCAAGGGTAGTCAACTATTCAGGGGAGAAACATCAGGCTCAAATTTATCTCTGAATCAACTCAGAGCGAAAATGACATATTTTATTCGCAGAGCGGATCCTGACAGTACACCCGCAGGTCACGATCCGAGGAAAGTTGCCTCATCCCTAAATTTCTTTAATTGTATGGATTTTGAACATCTCCGTTCATACACGGGCTGGAAATCTTCCAGGGTGTTCTTTCGCCACTATGCGAAGCAAGTAGAGGAACTTAAGAGATCTGTGGTAGCAGTGGGTCGTGTAGTTAACCCTACTGTTTAACTCTGCGAGGAACAGTGGTCTTAATTGGGACGATTAAGTCCAGGGTGAGTGTGTAGGTACATACTGTACTACAAACTAAATGAGGGCACCAAGTGCCCATATAGACTGTTCCTTCCTTCAAAGGTGAACCTTGCATAAGTTCAGACATGTGTGCCAAGCGTTTCTAACGCTAATGTGATTGATTTGTAATACAGATTTTTTATGACTTGATACCTTGGTATCTCATTAAAGTGGTGTTTAATGGTTTTTCTTTCAGATAAACAAGTTCTGTTTACTATCATACTTATGCTTAAAGTTTTGGGTTACCCCCTTTTATATAAATATATATATTTGTTGTTAACCTGTCTGTTTATTATCTGTCAATAAACTTGTTCTTGAGAACCTTGCGTCTCTTTCACCTGTGTCAATTTATTGGTATAATTGAGCATTTAATTCTATGTATCTTATCTGGGATAATTCTGATAGAATTGTTCTGTTTTGCAAGCTATGTTGCATTGGTTTATGTAAGTCCCCTAATGGGAGGACTCCGTCCCATAAAGGGACGAGGGCGGTTTTATTAGTTTCTTCCTATGCGGATATAAACCTTTGTCCAATACAAGTATTGTGCGGATGACTGGTCAATATATTGACGCAGTAGTTCTATACAAACTATGCTTTACTTAATATAGGGCGAGACCACTATATTAGCTTGCCTGAGATTCATACATAGATATATGTACTCTTCGAGACTTTCCAGAGTCAAGTAGGACTCTTCCCTGTAGGGGGCAGGAAGCTCTAACATAGTTTATAGTTAGTTGAAAAGATGTATAACGGTAACATCTTAGGTCTCTAGGTCTAGTCGACCGGGAATAAATATCTCCGGGGAGTACGGCACGTTCTGAGAATCCACAGATACAGTAATGCTCTGGTACACTTCCATCAGGACGACATGGCTTGAGCCCAAAAAACGGATTTTGAGCGAAGCGAAAAATCTATTTTTGGGTGAGATAGCCATGTCGTCCTGATGGACCCGCCCTTGCCTTTCTAAGAAAGGGCTGTAGGACCCCTCCCTACATACAGTATCTGTAGCACCTCGTGTACGCTACAAGGAATACAGATGGCGCCAGGATTGGCGCCAGGCACGCATACGAATCGGGGGATTGGGAGGCCTTGGGAGCGGCTCCCCCCTTTTTCTTCCCGAATTCGTATCTCGTCAATCTCCCTCCTACGAGACGAATCTCTATTTAGGTAGTAGATTGCCATGTGACGTGTCTAGAATACGTCCTCTGATATGTCGCGATATCCCTTTCACGAGGGATACTCGCTCCAGGAGTTAGAATTCTGGTACCTTAAGGTAAATTCTCTGGGAATATCGCCGTAGTTGTAATATACCCTAGGAAGCTACCCTATAGGAACTTCCATCAGGACGACATGGCTATCTCACCCAAAAATAGATTTTTCGCTTCGCTCAAAATCCGTTATATATATATATATATATATATATATATATATATATATATATATATATATATATATATATATATATATATATATATATATATATATATATATATATATATATATATATATATATATATATATATATATATATATAAAGAGAGAGAGAGAGAGAGAGAGAGAGAGAGAGAGAGAGAGAGAGAGAGAGAGAGAGAGAGAGAGAGTATAACCAAACGTTTGAAAAGCCAAGGTTTGAATTTTTGATTATCCGCTTATTCACTGTAGCAATAAATTGCACTGTTGTTAGAATAATTTACTGTTGCTATATTTATAGCCCAATAAAGCTTGGAGGTTTTAGAAACTGAAAAATGGCTTATCTACTTTGCTTTTAAATGAAAGAGAGAGAGAGAGAGAGAGAGAGAGAGAGAGAGAGAGAGAGAGAGAGAGAGAGAGAGAGAGAGAGAGAGAGATTATATTTGAGGAAATTTTCATTTTTTATTTTATCTTTGCATATTTATAAAAAACTCATAATGTAAAGACGACAATGCAACAATAATCTATTAGATATAGCTCAATGGTGCTAAAATTAATATGATGAATTTTGTATGAATGATTTTGAGTTTTTAGTTTGTTGTTAGTGAGTAGAGGAAAAAAAATCTTTATCATTTTTAAATTATATACATCCTTATATATACTTTTTCACCATTGAAAACTGTTTCATTTTGATTTATTTGAGTCTCGAAATCTAAAAAGGAAAACAATACCAGAAAAAGTTATTTCAGTAGGTAGTAGATTGGCCAAGGCACCAGCCACCCGTTGAGATACTACTGCTAGAGAGGTATTGGGTCTATTGACTGGCCAGACAGTAATATATTGGATCCCTCTCTCTGGCTACGGTCCATTTCCTTGTTGCCGACACATACCCAGAATAGTTTGGCCTATTCTTTACACATTCGTCTCTCTCCTAATACACTTGACAATACTGAAATTACCAAATAGGTTAACCAGTGCTCTGTAATTGTTCAGAGGCTAGTTTCCTCTTGATAAGGGTAGAAGAGACTCTTTAGTTATGGTAAGCAGCTCTTTTAGGAGAAGGACACTCTAACATCTAACTATTGTTCCCTAGTCTAGGGTAGTACTATAGCCTCTGAACCATTGTCTTCCCCTGTCTTGGGTTACAGATCTCTTGCTTTAAGGGTCCACTCGGTCAAACAATTCTATCTGGTTTCTCTTCCTCTTGTTATTTCTAAGTTTTTATCCTCTTATTATTTTCAAGTTTTTATAGCTTATCTATGAAATATTTATTCTAATGTTTTCATTGTTCTTAAACTTCTTTTGTAGTGTTTCCTTATTTCTTTTCCTCAATAGGATATTTTCCCTGTTTGAACCCTTGGGCTTATAGCAACTTGCTTTTCCAATTAGGGTATTAGTTTAGCGAGTAGTAAAAATAATATTGATAATTGATTTGGATGTTATCGTTATTTCTTTAAACTCTTAGAACCCATTTGCTTTTCGTATTTCATCCTAATCTGCAAATTATTGTCCTGGTAATACTCCAAGCTTAGAGATAAATACAGCACTGTGAAAATACACCAAACTGGAAGAAAGTGGTTATTGAATATTCTAAAACAAGCGAAATGCCATACGTGCACTCCAGAACTTTCTTAATGTTAACCCATTTTAAGAATGTAGATTACTGACGAGAATTCTAAAAAGGTTAACCAAATGTCTATTGCAATTCTAGGAGAGATTTTAACATTTACGATATTTGGTTAGGAATGGTTAATGAAAACAGCGAAGTCTGTTAGTCAGAATTTCTTGCTAATTCGTGAAGTGTTTTCAAATATTTCAAATAACAGTAATATTGCTTCTAGAATGATCTAATTGAAGAAGAATTAAAAAAATGAAAGAGTTATGAAGCTCTCATTCTAAGAGTCTATTTTGAAAATAAAATTGACTATAATTTTTTTGCAAATCTCCTTTCCGTTCCTGAAGACTCATAAGACTAAGCGAAATAAGCATGAAATAAAAGCAAGTAATTTAGACGCCTTTAAATCTCTCGCAAGGAGTAAGCGAGGGTCCAGCACTTTCCATTACTCTGGAAGCAAATCACGAGAACCTCTGGGTATTCGATTTAAGGTCCCACGCCCACACAAACTGGCAGGAAATTGCAACAATCATCAACAAGACTTAGAATCCATTCATAGCAGCTTGCATTGTTAATCATCCCGAACTGTCATGAATATAAAGACCCGTTGATGCCATTGTCAGCGTATATATGACTCTAACTAATGATCTTGGAGGCAATTAGAGTTGGGGGTGTAATTTCAATCCATATTTTGATTTACTTTCTGTGTATTTGCGTCTGGACTATAGTCTTGCCATGAAATTGTATTTTGATATTTCTGTTCTTAAACGCTTTTGTTTACACAATTATTGCTAAAGAATTTATGAATGTTCATAGGTCAAGGTATGAATATCTAAGAAAGAGAGAGGGAGAGAGATTTCATACTGTATATTTTTCTCTAAAATAACTTACCTACCTCAAAGTGGGTGTCATAAAAACAGAAAAAATTGCACTCGTAAAAAATTCTGCTAAGTTTTCAAGATCTTAAATTATTCAAGTCTCGGAAACTAAAGGGCCACAGAGCATTCTGTTATCCTAAACTATATTTGATTGATATTACTGTTTGTCCTTTTTAATTTTCCCTGTTATCTTATTTCTTACTTTTATGTCAATGTTAAACTAATCACATTTGAATTGATTTTACAATTTTTTGGTGTTTTCTATTTTTTCTTTATCTTTCCCTACCATAAGAATAACTGTCTAGTTGCCTTTTTATGATATGGGTTTTATTTCCTTTGCCATCTTCGTTGCAAAGGTTAGGTTTTGATAGGTTTGTATGTATTTGTTTGTATGTCTGTCTGTTTGTTTATGATTCACATAAATCATAAACTATTTTACCAAATCTCACAAAATTTGGTGGGACAATTGGCTAGGATTCAAAGACAGTTTGATGAGATATTGGGATTGATTGGATCAAAATTCAAGGTCAAGGTCACGGAAAGGTCAAAAACGTCTTTTTGCCCTATCGTGGCCATTCTTCATCTGATTTACATGAAACTAGGGCTAAATTGTGCACAATTCTATTGCCTATCTGATGATATACAAAAGAATATAGTGATATTATTACCATTGTTAGCGGTTTGGGACCATCATTATACGACTTGTCTACACAAAAAGGCATCAAATTCGGTGAGATGTGTGAATTATTGGTTATCATCCAAAGACCTTTTGAATAAATTGTGAGAATGATTGGGTCGTAGAGAAACTGTAAAGTATAAGGAAATCAGTGACAAACTACATAAAAAATGAAACTTTTAGGCCATGTTTACTGATTTAAATGGCATATGTGTTTTGGGGTCAAATACCCACAACATATTCAGTTTTCCTAGTTAAAAAAGTCGCGGTGACGGAGATATTGTACCAACCGTGTGTCACACGATCGTACATAGTAACAAAATTTAATTTTGTGTATATATTATGCTTGTATCTTCACTCTCCCCTCGCACTAAAAAGAACCTGAAATAACATGTATGCTTTTCTCACCGTTAACTGTTAACCGATGCAGTGTTGGTTTGAACAGAAAATTTCCTGTTGCATTGAGATGCTGTATATAAAGGAGAGTGTTCTATAATAAAGTTACTCAGTTGCTTTCATCCTGTCTTTGAGTCACAACCTTCTCTCGGCTCGTCACATTAGTGACCCCGGATGTCGACTCGCTCCTCCTGCCTTCCACCCCCTCTCGCCCCTCCGGCGTTGGTACTATGGCGGACTCTACGGAAGTTGGCGCTGGGGCTGCCCCATTGCAACTTTCGTGATTCACCAGCGGAGAGGCATTTGCTTAGTTTCAGCGTGCAGAAGTCCAGTTTCGCATCAAGGGCGTGACTTGCTCAACCACCAAAGCAGATTATGTTCTTGTGACGATACCCGAGGACACCTTCCCGGAAATATCCGACTGGCTTTGTGAACAAGGAGACACCACAATAGCGTACAACGCCATCAAAACATACCTTCTGCAGCAGTACTTGCTGTCGCCAGCCACCCGTATACCAAAGCTTTTTCAGCTCTCTCAACAACCATTGGTGGACAAAAGGGCTTCGCTCGCCCTCAGGGAAATGACCAGTATCGTTCGCCTGCAGACCGCTCTCCTCGTGAGGTGAACCTACTTCGTACCCTTTAGATACACCGTTTACCCGAACCTATACGTGCTGCCATACTCGATTTTGGTAGTTTAACCATAAAGGACTTGATGGCCAAAGCAGACGTCCTTATGGACAGCCACTTCAAGACCTCCATCAATGCCTACACTCCTGACAAAGAGGACGCCGATTCAACGTTAACCGAAGCTGACATGAATGCCGAAGGACTTACACGCCTACCCCGTGACGTGCCGAAGCGGCGACAAAGCCACCCACCACCCACCACTCGCTCGCGCCCCAATCAATGACTTCTACAGCCACTTACTACCTCCCGCTCGCTGCAGTTTTGCTACTACCACAACAGATTCAGGGCAACTGTGAAGAAATGTGCCAAGGATTGTTACGCACACAAAAACGTGTAAGTAGGCGCTCATGGCAGTGGCCTCCCGTGTTTCTAATCTTTTCTTTCTACATGATGCAGGAACGGGCGTGCGATTTTTGATAGACACGGCTGCTTGTCGTTCTCTTTTGCCAAAGAAACTCTTCAGGATATGACATAGTCTGTCTACATCTGCCGACGTCTGCTTGGTAGCTGCCAAAGGATCTGCGATACCCACCTACGGTTACAGGAGCATCAAATTATCGCTTGGAAACGGTAATTTAATTGGAAGTTTCTCTTTGCTGACGTCACATTGCCAATCCTCGGTGCGGATTTCCTCTCTCATTTCCACCATCTGGTCGATGTCGGCCACCGACGATTGGTCAACGTAGACTCTTACTTCTCAAGACCTCTTCAACCTGCCCCCTCCAACCTCGCTTTCCACACCAGTGCACCCACGGATACCTATGCCCACCTCTTCACGTTTTACCCGTAAGTTTTCCGTCCAGAACTTCGCCAAACGCCCACGGCTCCTACCAAGCACGGTATTTATCACCATATCAAGATGACGGGACCCCATAGTCTTTGCAAAATTCAGACGTCTGACACCGGAACAATTGGCAGCCGCCAAAGAGACGTCCACCGAAATGGAGGAAATGGGCCTTTGCCAAAAGGCCTCCAGCCCATGGTCGTCACCCTTACACATCGTTCCGAAGAAAGATGGGTCCCTCCGTCCGTGCTGTGATTATATGCGCCTGAGCATGCAAACAGAACCGGATAACTACCCCCTCCTAAACATCGCCGATGTGACCTCCTACCTGCAAAAAGCGAAGGTTTTCTCTATGCTCAACCTCCTGAAGGGATATTTTCAGGTGCCTATGAACCCAAAAGACATCCCCAAGACTGCCATTACCACTCTATTTGGTACATACACCTTCAATTACTCGTGTTTTGGCTTTCGTAATGCTGGGGCGACGTTTCAATGTCTCATGGATGGCATCTTAGGGGACCTCCCCTTCTGTATATGTTATGTGGACGACACACTTTTGTTCTCCTTCTCAAAAGAGGATCACCTTCATTGCACCCTCAAAGCAGCTTTGATATCCTGCTGCAAGGATTCCAACTTGTTTACTCAGCTTCCCTGGGTCCTCCTGGGACTAAGGACCACTCCTAGGGACGCCCTCGACGTCTCGACAGCTGAAATGGTGTATGGCAACCCGTTGATCGTTCCTGCCAAATTTTTTCCTTCTAAAACCTCCTTCGACGATCTCCAGCTCATACGTTACGTTGTTGAAAAATTTACTCCATGCCGTCAGACTTTCAAGCCCCCAGCGAAGCATCGCATACCGACAGACTTGTACTCTGCAACGCACGTCTTCCTGCACAACGACACTAGCAAGCTATCACTAACATGGGCCCTTTCCTTGTGATTCGACGCAGTCCGAACCCATTCCTACTAAACATTCGTGGCAAAGAAGACTGGGTCTTCATTGATCTTCTAAAACCTTGTTATCTCCTGTCATTTTTAGGGGGGAGCCATGTACCAACCATGTGTCACACGATCGTACATAATAACGACATTTTATTTTGTGTATATATCATGCTTGTATGTTCGCTCTCCCCTTGCACTAAAAAGAACCTGAAATAACATGCATGTTTTTCTCACCGTTATTTGTTAATTGATACGGGGTGGTTTGGAAAAGGAAACTTCCTGTTGCATTGAGTTTTTGTATATAAAGGAGAGTGTTCTATAATAAAGTTACTCAGTTGCTTTCATCCTGTCTTTGAGTCACAACCTTCTCTCGGCTCGTCACAATATGCACTCGACCTAGTGGCCGCTCTAGTTAAAAATTTACTTTTAAAAAGAACTGAGGGAACTTCCAGTTACTCCTGAAATTCAGTACAATATATAACAGGATTGAACATGGTCTGTCTGTCTGTCTGTCTGTCTCTCTCTCTCTCTCTCTCTCTCTCTCTCTCTCTCTCTCTCTCTCTCTCTCTCTCTCTCTCTCTCTCTCTACGAATTAAAGCATTAATGTTATATAGTTTAGAGGGTCAACCATTCATTATCTTATCTTAACCGTGAGCCACACAATGTTTTAAATCTGAAATTGATATTCAGACAATTCATTGGCAAGTAATGTTAATAAAAAAAAAAAACTCATTATAATTTGCTGTTCAAAAGTTATTGCCAGCGAACAAACACTTTCTTTCATTAACGGTGAAGTAAGAAAATCAAACTAAGTGTTACCGTGGATCTTAACATTCATATGGAGAAAACAGTAAAATCTTTGGTGGCTACGAAGCCAGTCTATTAACTAATAATGGCCTTCCTTAACTTAGGTAATTTTGATGCAAATAAAAAAAAAAGATAAAGTAAATGGGTTATATTTGACTAACACTTCTAAATGACTTTTGGTTTCATCACAGAATCACAAGGTCAATATATATATATATATTTTTTTAAGACTAAATCCCCTATCATAACTAATATTATGACTCTATTGTTGATCATAGCGAGACTGGCTTTCAAATAAATAGCAGTGACTATGTTATTAACATTTATAAATATCTGTGAGTATGTTATGAACATCCCTACAATGTGTTATTTACTGAAATCTCTGTCATTTATTTCCCGTTGAAATTAATTTCGTTAAATGCAACTGACCAAACTTATGAATCCAGATTTGGAAAAATTTTGAAGCATAAATCTCCTGCCGTCAAAAAAAAAAGAAAGAAAAAAAAAATATCGACCTTTCAGCCACTCTCCCTACAAAGGTAATAAAACATGTTAAGCAATAATAAACGAAACAGCACTTTTTTCTATATTGATAAAACCGTAATCTTGTAAAATCTAAATCACAGCAAAACAAAGCAAATGCATTCCCTAAAAATATTGGTTTCACGTAAAATATGCAAAGCTCTAAACTATTGAATATGCTCGGAATGAAAGCTAAGAGGAAATGCATGAAGGGGAAATAAACTTCACGTGGCGATCACAGTTTTAACTTTGGTGGCGATATATGACGACTGGTGCACTTGCACCGACCCCCAAAGGATTCCTGCCTTCTTTTTATTTTGCTGTCATATAAAGAATTAAAAACATTGGTATTAAGTCTGATGTTGACATTTTCTTGATATTATAAATGCCGTTACTCAATCTGACATTTTATCCGTCTATGAATTTAGACGTTGATTAACTACAAAGAATTAATTATTTTTTTAACCATATATATATATATATATATATATATATATATATATATATATATATATATATATATATATATATATATATATATATATATATATATATATATATATATATACGCACACACATACATATATATATATATACACACACACGCACACACAAACACACACACACACACACACACATATATATATATATATATATATATATATATATATATATATATATATATATATATATATATATATATATATATATATATATATATACCATTACTAGTCAGCTTTCAGCTGCAGAACAAAGGCCTCGGATATATATTTCCACCCGTGTCTGTTTATGATCATTTTATACCAGTCCATACCTGCAAGCTTTCTTAGTTTGTAGATACATCGTCTTCTCTTTCTTTCACTGCTTTTTTTTTTTTGCAATCTCAAGGAACCCATTTTGTTATTCTTAAAGTCCATCAATAATCTGTTATTCTAATTATATGTCCTGCCCATGTCCATTTCTTTTTCCTATATGTTGTTAGCATATCCTCTACTTAAGTTTGCTCTCGTATCCAAGTTGCCTTTTTTTCTGTTGCTTAGCGTTATTTATATCACTATTCTTTCCACACCTCCTTGGGTTGTAAACGTCTTATGATCTAAGGCGTTTGTGAAGCTCCAGGTGTCTGATGCATAAGTTAAATCTGGTAGGACCATTTGATTAAATACTTTTTTTTTTTCAGAGAAAGTGGTATTTTATGTTTCATAATATCATTTTGTTTACCAAAAGCACTCCACCCAATAATTTTCCTTCTTTTAACTTCGTGTGTTGCCCTGGGGTAACACTAACTTTCTAAACTAAGTAAGTATATTTATCAACAATGTAGGTTCGTCCATAACTCTTATCTGTTTTCCTTGCATTTTCATTGAACATTTTCTTAGTTTTATTCATATTCATTTCAGGTCATACTTTTCTGCTTTGTCTGTTCCGATTTATCAACTTTTTTTTGC
>NC_090731.1:60734793-60752293 GCF_036898095.1 Palaemon carinicauda
AAGGAGAGAAAATCATGAGATGTAGGTTCCGTGTTTTCTGTGAAGGAGCGAAGACAGTCGACTTCTGTACTCGCTGAGACAGGGATGGATCCGGTAGCGGTAGGAATTTTAGTCGTGGTTCCAATGCCAGAGGGAACCACACGCTATTTGACCACTTGTGGGCCACTATTGCTGCTTTCCCTTCGAAGGATCTCAGCTTATCGAGGACCTTCAAAAGGAGGTTGTTTTTCATTGCAAACAGGTCTATCTGCAGCTCTGGGACTTGAATCAAGATGAAAGAGAACGATCCTGCGTCAAGGGACCATTCTGACTCTATATGTGTAAACCTAGATAGAGCGTCTGCTGTCACATTGCGGAACCCTTGAATGTGAACTACTGACAGGTGCCATTTCTTCCTTTCTGCTAAACGGAATATGGCCAATGTAACTTGGATCTCTTCGCGCGTTTGATGCGTATTTTCTTCAGACTCCTGTTGCATCCTTGAGCTGTGCTCTTAGCACTGGATCTGTTATCGAAGCAAACTGTAGAGAGGTCAGCACTCTCTCCTGTTCGCGTCTTGATATCTGTTTGGATTTCAATAGTCTCTCGACAGATCCTACTATTTCTTTCCTCTTCTTACTAGGAATGGAAAGCCGATGTTACTCCAAATTCCAATTGATTCTCAACCACGGAAATTTTTGAGCTGGAGAAAGACGAGACTTTTTGATGTTGATCTTGAATCCCAGATGTTCCAGGAACTGGATCACTATCTTAGAAGCTTGCATGCATTCTGTCCTGGATGCTGCCCACACCAGCCAGTCTTCCAAGTAGGCTACTACTTGGACCCCCTTTAGGCGTAAATGATTGACGTCTGCAATTGCGAGCTTCGTGAAAATCCTTGGGGCTATGTTTAGCCCGAAAGGCATGGCTCTGAAGGCGTAAAGTTTTTTATGTAACTTGAAGCCTAGGTAGGAGGAGAGGTGACGATTGATTGGAACGTGCCAATAAGCGTCAGACAAGTCTATGGAGACAGTATATGCCCTTCTTGGCAGTAGGGTCCTTATGTGCTGAAGCGTGAGCATTCTGAACTTGTAGTTCACTCTGAACTTGTTGATTGGCGACAAGTCTAAAATAACTCTGAGTTTTTCTGAGCCCTTCTTTGGAACATAAAATAGCCTTCCTTGGAATTTTATGAACTTAACCTTACGGATTACTCTTTTGTCTAATAGTTTTCGAACATATTCTTCCAGAACGGGGGATGAGTGTTGGAAGAATTGAGGAAATTGAGGTGGAGGACTGCTCCAGCTCCAGCCCAGTCCATTTTTAATTAGGCTGTAGGCCCAGGGATCGAAGGTCCAGCGATCCCTAATTAGCTGTAGTCTCTCTCCTACTGGAAGTATTTTACTTCTGCTGTTATGGATCTGAGGCCTTGCATCCTTGACCGCGTCCTGACCTGTATCCCCTTCCTCTTGAAGGGCGTCTAGAAGAACCTCTGGCTGTTCCTCTAGCTCCCGAACGAAAGGAAGAAGTCTACCTTTCTAATTCTGCGTTAAGAACTGGCGACTGTATCGCCACTTGTTGAGGTACCAGCTGGTACGTGGTTGGAGGTTATGCCATTATCTGAGGCACCGCAGTGACAGGAAGTGGTTGTTGTTGCTGTCGGTAGGGTTTAGCTGGCTGAGACGATGGCCTAGGCCCTCATCTGGAGAAGACTTTCACTGGAGATCTAAGCCTCACTTTTTGAGAAGGCTCTTATTCTCTGTGGCTGCTTTGTCTACTACCTCTTTAACCATTTCATTGGGAAAGAGGTTTTTACCCCAAATGCGAGAGGAGATCAGTTTCCTCGGGTCATGCCTCACCGCAGCCGAGGCGAATACGAACTCTCTACAGGCTCTCCTAGCTTTAATAAAGCTGTAGAGATCTTTCGTAACTGTGGCCAGATGGGTTTTTGCCACAACCATGAACATGTCCTGGATCTTGGGGTCACTTGCCATCATTTCTAGTGTCGTTTGCAACGACATCGATGCCGCAAGTCTTTCCTTTGTCTCTTGCTCTCTACGCAAGAGATCCACCGACAGTTTTGGAAGTGCCTCACACAACTGGCGTTCAGTAATATCAGCTACCACCTTCCCGACTGAGAAGATAAGGTGTACGTCCTTCCAGTCTTCTTGGTCTAAGGGCAAGGTCAGAGATAACGGCTTGCACTCCTCCAAGGAGGGGCATGGTTTCCATGCCTCCACCGCCTTTAAGGCAGCCTTATATCCCTTTTCCAAGAAGGGAAAGGCTCTGGTAGGAGAGGCCACAAAGGAGGGAAGCTTCTTACTCAAGGCGGGCACCTTTGAATTAGTGAAGCCCCTCTCTTTCATCGAGCTCGTTAGTAACGTCTGAGCTTTACTATGGTAAAAAACTATGACCTCCTTCGGCTCCGTTTCCTCCTTTAAGGCTGGCTCCTTCCTAAGACGGACATAGCAGTCTGGATAAAAATCTTTGTTGGGCCAAATTTCCACTTCTTCCAGGAGAATTGCTCCCAACTTTTCTGAGATCACGATCTTCCCGGTTGTTATTGGCATGTGTTCTGTATACCTCCAAGGATTAGTATCCGAGCACAAAGGAAGATCCTTCACGCTGAGCCGCTTCTGGGGCCCATGTGATGCTACAAGTCTACGTATCTCCAGTTTCATTGCAGCTTCCTTCTCATCATTCTTCCTTTGAATTTGTTGGATCATCTCAACAATGGAAGAAAGAGTACTTCCCAGTTCATCTGGGATAGCAGACGATGTAGACGGAATAGGTTCTGGGTCCGGAACCAATGTAACCAACACTTTGTCGATTTCTTCCTCTTCTACTTGAGGAGCCTGGAACAGCTCCTCCTCCTGACCTTCGCCTAGAAGGTCCTTCTCAGTAGAATCCGACACCTCCGATATCCTATTGTCCAATTGGATGTCTTGAAGGGCGGCTGAGACTTCAGAATCTACCAGATTCTGGGCAATTGGTATCTCCACCTGAGGCTGGGGGATGATTGCATCAGCCGATGCTTTAGGGAAAAGGTAGGCCCTTATCTTCTCTTTTGGAATGCAGGGACCTGAGGTGTTTTTCTGAAAACCCCTCACCCAGGATCGTAACGTTTCCCTGGCAGCATCCCTTGACTCCGTTGACTTGGGGTCGTCAAAAGCCTCGGTAATCAGGTTAGAACAAACTGTAAAAACCCGAGGGTCCCAATAGCAAAGATCATCTCTGGAGGCTGCACATGCTGCGTGCCTCCTGCAATATTGATGTCCACAGGAGTTTTTACTGCGGACATTACAGAACACACTCCCGCACTTTGGATGGTCCTCTTATAAAGAGAAGAAAAATCTATGAGTATCAAGTGAAGGCTTTCACTTATATTGAGACATTCAGCTTATATAGAAAAGCTATAAAAGAAAGAAGGAAAGACACATACTTGTATTTCCTGTCCAGTCAATTGCTGAAACCTCCTGAGATATTAAAACTAATGTTGATTCTATTCTAGATTACCTTATGTAATTTCCTAAATGGAAATTTAAGGTGTAGTTCACACCTTGAGATAAAGTTTTAATATACTGGATAGAAAGAATACAAAAAGAACTTACTTTCTATGTATTGTACGGTCTTAACAAAAGGCTGTACAAGATAACATTAAGTATGATGAAGAACATTTAGTGTTATCACAAGCACTGTACAGTAGTTAATGCTAATGCAGTGTGTACTACACTATGAATACAGCAACTACTGTACATCGCATGCTGTTGTGCCGGCGTGCGCCTGCACGTGCCGGCCGGCAACTACCCCTGTATAGTTCAAAGATATACTATCTTTAACTAATAGGCAGCAGCCCCCTTATTCGCGACTGTGTGCCGGCCGGCAATCATTGACAGCCAACGGCTGAAATTACTAATACCCGGCTGTCGGCTGCTAATCGTAGTGCCCAGCAGATTCGGGCTGTGTTTCCACTGCCGGTCGGCAAAGGTAATAAAACCCATGCCAGCCGACAGTAGCCAAGAACCAGAGAACCTCCATCTGCCTGGCTGTCGGTTTTTAAGCCGGCAGCCGGGTCAGGGGTGCAACACAATAGTCAGAGAAACAGTATGGATGTAAGGTTATAAGGTGGCATTGCCGCAGGACCTTCCATCCAGAAAGAGTGAACTTATGGAAGGGGAAAATGTAGCATTCAGGCTTCCAAATAATCCATAGCCTGCCGGGCTCTACCGGCAGACATGGAAGGGAGACCAAGGGAGGTCTGAGGTTCACTCTGCAAAGAATAAATGGCCTCTGCCATCCTAACCTATACTAGGTACGGAAGTAGGACTGCAGCCAAAAGAAAATAAAAGAAAGAGAGGTGGGGAAGGGATAAGGGTCCTATAGACTTCGTTCTAGCAGGAGACACACTCAACCGTTAGGGAAGCTCATCCTAACCAAGAGTTGTCTATTATGGAGGAAGACTGGCAATACTTGCTAACCTCATCCCAACCAGAAAAAAGTTAGGTGAAGTTATTTTGCCGGGCAACAGAGAAAACTCATTCTCCAGCCCGAGCAAAACAACACAGGACAGTCTGCTAGGCCACTAGAGGAAGGAATCATCCTTCCAACATGGACTTGGGAAGCAAGCTTCCTGTGTCCGCCCATAGCCTAGCAAATGAGACTCTTTTTCTATGCTAGGAAGAAGCAGACCACAGACTAGAAACTCTGATGTTCTACCCTAACCCAAAAAACCAGTCACTGTGGTTATCAGGTCAGGACAGACATATCCTCGAATAGTTATACATGAATTATTAAACAGATAGAACCACTAGGATTAAGCCGAATTCTTACAAAGGGACAGAGGGATTGAACTTAGCCTCCGGAGGGGAAAAGAACAATCGGGGATGTGTGAAAGTATACTGCTGTACATAGAATACTAGACTAGGTAAGATGAGAATCGATTACCTAAATCACCGAAACTCTCTCGTATACAATCTTGGAAAAAAAATTCAACAATATCTTACATGTATAAAATATTTGCCTATAGCTTTAATAATATAACATTTGGAAAAACTTATATCATGCTTGAAAGTACTAGTGCCAGACGTCTAGGCTACGAAGCCTCACGAAGGGCAAGATCGGTACCTCGACCCGTGTCGAAATCACCGAGCTAAAACTAACGGTATAATATAAGCATTCCTAGCAGAGCTAAATAGCTAAATTATTAAGGTGTAACAAACCGGGAACGTCGTTATAGCTAACTAAATGACCCATAAGAGCGAGCGATAGCATCCTGGATGCCTCAGGTAGGCAACAGCTGTTGTTTACGTTAAAATCACTTTTGATTTAATTCAAAACGAGAAGAGCTTACATTTTATACATAGTAAATATAATACTCTACTTCCTAGAGGCAGTAGAGGCCGTAGAAGTCATCAAAATGTTTAAATAAATCCAAAATAACGAGAGAACACAAGGGAAAACACCGAGCAGTAGAGCTACACGAAAAGGAATGGAGAGGGCGCTACCGCATTCATCAGATACACACTGGAAACGGAATATATATAATATATATATATATATATATATATATATATATATATATATATATATATATATATATATATATATATATATATATATATATATATATATATATATATATATATATATATATATATATATCTAAAAGTCAGAGAGAGAGAGAGAGAGAGAGAGAGAGAGAGAGAGAGAGAGAGAGAGAGAGAGAGAGAGAGAGAGAGAGAGAGAGAGAGAGAGAGAGAGTGAATTCTTTCCAGCATTTCCTTCACTTCTGATTGACATTTCCGAATTTAATTTCTTAAGGTCCAAGAAATTAAGTTGCTGAAATGTCTCCAAGAAGTTTTAAAGGTAGAAGTTAGTTATTCCAACTAGAAGATATTATGGCCAAAGGACGAAAAACCTTTCAAACATAATTAGACTCACATTAGAATTACTCTTTTTTTTATTCTTAAATGTAAATTTGACAATTCAAGCCATTTATTCGCTTATTTGTGACGTCTTACCCCCATTGTATATATCCAAAGGAAGGAAAAACTAGAGTAGATGAAAAGAAAAGGGGATTTGATATTTTATGAAAATATGATAAAAATGATCCTATGTTATCAAGAAAATTTTCTTTATACGTGTATATATATATATATATATATATATATATATATATATATATATATATATATATATATATATATATATATATATATATATATATATATATATATATATATATATATATATATAATATATATATATATACACGTATATACATATATATATATATATATATATATATATATGTATATATATATATATGTATATACATGTATATATATATATATATATATATATATATATATATATGTATATATATATATATATATATATATATATATATATATATTATATATATATATTTATATATTTATATATATATATATATATATATATATATATATATATATATATATATATATATATATATATATATATATATATATATATATATATATATATATGTATGTATATATATATATATATATATATATATATATATATATATATATATATATATATATATATATATATATATATATATATATATATATATTTCCTTTAAAAAAAAGTTTTTTTCAAAAATAAGTTAACTGCTTTCTAAAATATCTTCATATATTAAAAAAAAAAAAAAACATTCTTATGTTTTTGACGGAAAAAATACTATTTTTTTAAAAAATATTTTCCTGTTCTCGAAAAAAAATTCTTAAGTATAGAAAAAAGGCTCCTATTTTTCGAAAATATTTTCCTCTTTCAATTAGAAATGAGAACAAAATTAATCGAAGTCCTATCTTTGATATGATTATCTTATTCCTTAAAAAAAATTTATTCATTTTCACTTATAAATGAAGTCAAGATAAGGATGAAGAATGGGAAGGCAACTGGGGCAGACATGATTCCTGTGGAGGCATGGAAAGCATTAGGAGACGAAGGAGTAGATATACTGTATGACCTCACGATAAAGATTTTTGAGCAGGAAAAGATACCAAATGAGTGGCGTGGGAGTATATTGATCCCAATCTTCAAATGGAAAGGTGATGTCCAAGAGTGTGGGAATTACAGAGGTATTAAATTGATGTCCCACACTTTGAAGATACTGGAAAGGATGATAGATACCAGACTAAGAGAAGAAGTAGAAATAGGTAAAGAGCAGATGGGATTCATGAGGGGTAGGGGAACAACAGATGGTGTATTTTGTCTGAGGCAACTAATGGAGAAATTCCGAGAAAAGCAAAGAGACCTGCATGTGGTATTCATAGACCGAGTTCCAAGACAAGAGGTGTGGAGGAGTCTGAGGGAGAGGAGGGTGCCAGAGAAGTACGTTCGACTGATATAAGAGATGTACCGTAATGTATTTACTAGAGTGAGGAGCAGTACTGGGGAGACAGAGGGCTTTGAGGTGAGAGTAGGATTACACCAAGGGTCGGCTCTGAGCCCATTTATCTTTAACATAGTGATGGACGTTTTAATAGAAGAGGTAAGGGAGGCAGTACCATGGAACATATTGTATGCAGATGATATTGCTTTGTGTGCAGAGAGCAGGGAAGATCTGGAAATGAAATTGGAAAGATGGAGGCAAGTACTGGAGGACAGAGGAATGAGAATAAGTAGATCTAAGACAGAATATATGTGTACCACCAGTGAGGGGGAGGATAGAGAAAGTATTCAGCTTAGGGGAGAACAGATAAAGAGAGTTGATAAGTTTAAGTATTTGGGATCATTTTTTAATGCTGGAGGAGGTATGGAAGATGAAGTTAAACATCGGGTACAGGCAGGCTGGAACAACTGGAGAGCAGCCTCAGTAGTTCTTTGCGACAAAAGAATACCACTGAGATTGAAAGGAAACTTTCATAAGACAGTGGTAAGAACAGCAATGCTGTATGGAACAAAAACAGCAAGCATGAGGAAGACAGAGGAGAAGAAGATGGATGTGGCAGAAATGAGAATGCTTAGGTGGATGTCTGTGGTGACAAGAGAGGATCGGATGAGAAATGACTACATAAGGGGGTCGACAAAGGTGGTGGAAATATCAAAGAAAGTGCATGAAGGGAGGCTGAGATGGTATGGACACCTGACGAGGAGAGATGAGGACCACGTTGGGAGACATACTATGGAGATGGAGGTTATAGGAAGAAGAAGAAGAGGGAGACCAAGAAAGAGATAGAGGAACTGTGTGAGATGAGATTTACAGGAGAAGGGGATTGATGAGGCAGAAGCGCAGAATAGAAAAAGATGGAAATGGCTCATCCGCAACGGCGACCCCATATAAAAATGGGAACCAGCTGGGAAGAAGAAGGTTGGTAATCAGATGGCCTACAGCTACCACAAACACATCTACCTTGTGGTGGAAAAAGAATCTCTCCCTGTTACCTTGGTAACTTAGAAAAAAATAACATACAAATTAGAAGTTAGAAAATCAGCTATATTTATAAAAAAAAGCAAAGGAAAATTACAATTTTGGTCTACACTTCCATAAGCATTAAGGCCCAACAAGTGTTTTAATTCCATGGAAAGAAAATACATAAGTAAAACAGGAATGGTGAAGATCATGTTTCTCACTACTCTACTCATTGTTAAACACATCAGCCAAAATAGGTTACTATTTCCTTTGGACAGTGAGTGATCAAGCAATCTGGTTTAAGCAAAGGAGAAACTGTTAAGTCTGCACCAAAGAGTGAGGATTTAAGGGTAGCCTAAAATTTATGTTCCTTGGTTGTACCAGAAACAGTTTCTTTTATGATGTAATTTTATTCTTTTCAGTTAAAGCATCAGCTTTCTTAGCAACAGTTCTTAACCGAGTATAGTCATACGAAGTCGAATCCGCTTTGTTACCTTTCAAAGATGATAAACTTCCTGTTTCTCCACAATAGCGTGTATAAAATCATCATTGAACCAGGTTCCTCTTTTACTCATTAATCTAATACACAAGAAGAGATAAGTACAACATTTATGGTGCACTAATTCTCGTTCAATAGAAAAACAGGCAAAATGCAAAAGATCATTCAAAATTCCATTTTGGTCTGCTTTAAATTTTATATATATCTTATATGAGTAGGACACATCAAGGACAGGCTACTCATTCTTAATTACTAACAAACCCAAGACATGATCAGAGGTCCCAACTGGAGGACCAACTTTGCTTATTATAATACCAGGTTAGTCAGTGCATACGAAGTCCAAACAGTTACCAGACCTGTGAGTAACCTAATTTGTGATTTGCTCAAAGCCTGATTCTAAGGTTTCAAGACATGTCGATTGAAAGGAGAATAAGAATTTAATCATCCCTATGGTAAGCATTTAGATCACTAACTAGTACAAAAGAAGCATATTTTGACATCTTCATGTATTTTATCCACATCGGTAAGAAGACAATCGAATTTAGAATCATCTAATTAACGACCATGTTTTCAATTCTTTATATGACAACAACAAAAAAAGAAGGCAGGAATCTTTGGGCGTTGGTGCTAGTACACCGGTCGCCATAAATACGCAAAAAAGCTCAAACTGTGATCGCAACGTAAAGTTGATTTCCCTTCCATGTATTTCCCCTTAGCTTTCATTCCTAGCTTATTCAATAGTTCAAAGCTTTGCACTTAATTCGCGTAAAAAGGGCATTTCAATAAACCAATAGCTATGAAAAAAATTCAAAGGATTTGCTATTGCTGTGAAATGTTATTCAGGAAAAGCTGTTGCTTTATTTTGTTTTGATCTCCATTTTACAAGATTACTGTTTATCAATATAGATAAAAAGTGGTGTTATGTTTATTATGGCTTAACGTGTTTTATTACCTTCATAGGGAGAATGGGTGAAAGGCAGACTTTTTTCCTGACGGGAAGAGATTTATGCTTCAACATTTTTCCAAATCTGTATATATATGTTTGGTCAGCTGCATTTAGCGAAATTAGTTTCCACGGGAAATAAATGACATAGACTTTAGTGACTAACACATTGCAGGGATGTTCATAACATTCTCACAGATATTTATAAATGTTAATAACATAGTCACTGCTATTTATTTGAAGACCAGTATTGCTCTGGTCAACAATAGAATCAAACATTATCTATGATGGAGGAATTAGTCTTCAAAAAACTAATGATTTATATTATCGACCTTATGTTGGTCAAATATAACCTTGAAACATGTACATTTATTCGAATTTTTTTCTATTTATTGACGCCAAAATTACCAAGGGTAAGGTAGGTTATTATTAATTGATAAACTTTGATTTTATAGTCATCAAGGATTTTACTGTTTTCTTGACCTGAATATTAAGATCCTCGGAAATAAAGAGTTTGATTTTCTAACTTCATTATCAATAGCTGAAAGCGTCTGTTCGCTGACAGTAACTTTTGAAGAGACACTTTTACAGTGTTTTTTCTTATTAACAATATTCTCAGCCATCATCATATTTTCCAACGAATTGTCTACATATTATTTTCATGTTAAAACAATCTGTGACTTATGGTTAAGATAAGATCATGAATAATTGACTTTATAAACGGTATAACCTTAATGCTTTAATTTCTAGAGAGAGAGAGAGAGAGAGAGAGAGAGAGAGAGAGAGAGAGAGAGAGAGAGAGAGAGAGAGAGAGAGAGAGAACAGATTCAAATCTGTTAGATACTCAATTTCGAGAGTAAATGAAAGTTCCCTTAATTCTTTTTGGAAGTAAATTCTTAACTAGAGCAGCCACTTGGTCGAGTGCATACCTTCGTCACCGCCACTTTTGTCAATAAGAAAACCGATGATGTGAGCATTTGATTCCAAAACACATCTGTCATCTGAATGTGTCCACAAGGCCTAAAATCTTTTATTTTCATGCAGTTTGACACTGATTTCCTAAAATTTTGCAATTTCTGTCCGACCCAGTTATTCTCCAAATCTATTCAAAAGGTCCTTGGATAATAACCAATCATTCACACAACATCGCATCAAATTTGATGCTTTTTTGAGCAGACAAGTCGGATAACAATGGCCACGTATTGATCACATTGACCTTTGACCCCCGAACCGCTAATAAGCGTAATGATATATCTATATCATGTTATATATCACAAGATAGGCAATAGAATTATGCACATTTTTGCACTAGTTTCATGCACATTAGATAAAAGTGGCCAAGATATGGCAAAAAGACGTTTTTGACCTTTCTGTGACCTTGCCCTTAAATCTTTATTCAATCAGTCTATTATCTAATCAAATTATCCTTGAAGCACGGCCAATTGTTCTACCAAATTTTGTGAGATTTGGTTGTATAGTTTTTGTTTTATGCGAATCATAAACACACAGACAGACATACAAACAAATAAATACGAGCCTGTCAAAACCTAACCTTTGCAACGAAGATGGCAAAGGAAATAAAACCCATATCATAAAAAACAACTAGACGATGATGGTTATGGTAGGAAAAGATAAAGAAAAAAATACCAGAAAAATTTGTAAAATCAATCAACCTGTGATTAGTTTAACAGGACATATAAAAGTAAGAAATAAGATAAGCGGGTGAATTAATATGGAAAAACAGTATTATCAGACGAGTACAGTTTAGGATTACAGAATGCTCTACGGTTCGACTTGAATAATTTGAGATCATGAAAACATGGCAGTGCTTTTTAAAAGTGTTATTTTGGAGAAAAATATATAGTATGAAAAATATCTCACTCTCTCTTTCTTTGATATTCATACCTTGACCTATGAACATTCATATTTTCTTTAGCAATAATTGTATAAACAAAAACGTTTAAGAACAGAAATCTAACCAAAATACAATTTTATGGCAAGATTATAGGATGAGTAACTTGAGTTGCAATTAAGTCAAGACGCAGATACACAGAAATTAAGACAAAATATGGATTCAAATTACATCCATAACTCTAATTGCCTCCAAGATCATTAGCTGGAGTCATATCCACGCTGGCAATGACATCAATGGGTCTTAATATTCATGACAGAGCTCCGGTCGATCAACAATGCAAGCTGTTATGTATGGATTCTAAGTCAAGTTGATGATTGTTGCAATTTCCTGCCGGTTTGTGTGGGCGTGGGATATTTGACTCGAATACCCAGAGGTTTTCGTGATTTGCTTCCTGAATAATGGAAAGTGTTGGACCCTCGCCTAATCCTCGTGAGAGATTTAAAGGTGACTGAATTACTTGTGTTTACTTCATGCTTATTCCGCAAGGTTTCGTGAGTCTTCTGTAACGAAGAAAAGATTTACAAAAGATTATGATCAATTTAATTTTCAATGTAGACATTTAGGGTGATAGCTTCATAGCACTTTAATTTTTCAATTCTTCTTTTCTTCTACAGAAATATTCTATCAATTCAATTAGATAATTCTAGAAGCAGTATTACTGTTATTCTGAAATGTGAAAAAATATTTGATATTTCAAAACCTGCAATGGAAAACATTTCACGAATTAGCCAGAAATTCTGACTAACAGACTCCTCTGTATCCATTAACAATTTCTAAACATATATCATAAACGTTAAAATCTTTCCTAAAATTCTAAGTGACATTTGGTTGACCTTTTCAGAATTCTCGTCAGTAATCTGCATTTTTAAAATGGGTTAACTTTAAGAAAGTTCTTGAGTACACGGATGACATTTCGTTTATTTTAGAATATTCAGTAACAACTTTCTTCCAGTTTTGAGTATTTTCACAGAGATGTATTTATCTCTAAGCTTTGAGTACTATCAGGACAATAACTTGCAGAGTGGAATGAATTACGAAAAGCAACAGATTTGCAGGATTAAAGAAATAACGATAACATCCAAATCAATTATTATTATTATTATTATTATCATTATTATTATTATTATTATTATTATTATTATTATTATTATTATTATTACTTGCTAAGCTACAATGGAAAAGCAGGATCTTATAAGCCCAAGGTCTCCAACAGAGAAAAAACCACAGTGAGGAAAGGAAATAAGGAAAGACTACAAAAGAAGTTTAAGAACAATAGTAACAATAAGATAAATCTTTTATAGATAAACTATAAAAACTTGAAAATAACAAGAGGATAAAAACTTCGAAATACCAAGAGGAAGAAAAAAAAAAATAGAAAAGTGTGCCCAAGTGTACCCCCAAGCAAGAGATCTCCAACCCAAGACATTGGAAGACCATGGTACATAGGCTATGGCACTTCCCAAGAATAGAGAACACTGGTTTGATTTTAGTGCCCTTCTCCTAGAAGAGCTAAAGAATTTCTTCTACCCTTATCAAGAGGAAAGTAGCTACTGAATAATTACCTCTTGAGAGAAGTATTGTTTGGTAGTTTCAGTGTTGTCAAGTGTATGAGGAAAGAGAAGAATGTGTAAGGAATAGGCTAAACTATTATGGGTATGTGTTGGCAAGGAGCAAATGGAACGTAACTAAAGAGAGGGATCCAATATAATATTGTCTGGCCAGCCAAAGGACCCGATAACTCTCTAGTGGTAGTATCTCAACGGGTGATTGGTGCCTTAGCCAACCTACCAACAACTGAAATAAATTTTTCTGGTATTAGTTTCCTTTTTAGATTGCGAAAAGCAAGAAAAAACAAAAAAGAAAATGAGACACCTATCAATGGTTAAAAAGTACCTTAAAGCTATATATAATTTTACGATTATAAAGATCTTTTTCTTCTACCCACTAACTTCATTATCGCGAACCTGGTGACCTTTTCAAAACATGTCCGTACTAACATGCCCTGTACTTTATTTGTATTTATTAATTTACAAATATCTTAATTTCCACAGATTTCTACTGAAAATGATTTTACCGGAAGTTTTGATTTTCTGGATACTTTAATTTTATTTATTTCTTTGTTTCCTTTCCTAACTGGGCTATTTTGCTCTTTTGGAACCCTTGGGCTTCGAGTATCTGGCTTTTCCAACTAGGGCTATAGCTTAGCTTGTAATAATAATAATAACAATAATAATAATAATAATAATAATAATAATAATAATAATAATAATAATAATAATAATAATAATAATAATAATAATAATAATAATAATAATAATAATCTCCTATTTAGGAGAGAATTTTCATGATATACTAAGAGTATGTGTCTTATTTACTCATTTGTTCTATTAATAAGTTACCGGTTGTAAGCTAATTGGGGTAGAATCTTTGGACAACATTTTTAGGGGATCGGTTTTCAACAAATACCTTCTCAGTAGCAGAGATATAGAAGCAAATGAACAAACTCATATTCCTTCTTGTTTAAGGAATCTTTATTAGCAAGATTTTGCATTGAAAAGAAATCTATTTCACGGTCATTCAAACAAAGTTTATATCTGATTATATTTTTCTGTTAATTGAATAAATATTTGAGAAGTAAGCATTTGAGACATCAAAATTTCATAGAGAGAGAGAGAGAGAGAGAGAGAGAGAGAGAGAGAGAGAGAGAGAGAGAGAGAGAGAGAGAGAGAGAGATACAGCAGTGTTCAGAAGGTTACTTTCGATAATAATCAATTCCTTCAAATGAGACTATGGGATGCCTCGAACCCGAAAAAAATACTCTCCTCCCTGAGCTATTTTTCCTGTTTGAGCCCTTTGGTTTTTAGCACCTTGCCTTTCTAACTAGGATTGTAGCTTAGCTAATAATAATAATAATAATAATAATAATAATAATAATAATAATAATAATAATAATAATAATAATAATGACTGTATCATGCACAGCTGCTCATTTCTGATTCAGAAGGCTTCTGCAAGCACCATGAGTGGAAAAAAGTTTACAATTTATATAACTAAATGTATAAGGTTTAGAAATAAAATTATCACCTCACAAAGACTTATACGGAATAAAAAAGTAATTCTCTTTACATAGAGAAACTATCCATATAATAGAATTATCTATCATCTAGATAATTTTTCCTCTTTGTTTGAAAGTTAATAATTAGTTTCTTCATTGTAATATTATAAATAGATGCCTTGAACAATAGTTTGAAAAAAAGAGGGACAATTACTTTATCTGATTTATAAAATGAAATAAACAAAGTAACATATACGTTGTATTAAGTAAGAAAAAATCTATTTTTTGAATTTTAAGAGAAACTGGTGTCTTTCCTTGACAAAAATAAGGAGAGAACTGATCTCTTCCCTTTCAAACTTCAAAAAACAAGATGGCTCACTAAACCTTATTTAAGAATTAAACGGATGATAATTTCACCGGAACAGCAATCTGTATCTGAGGACATTGTCAGAACAAATAAATCAGAAGCCATTTACTGTGATTTAGCATCTTTAAAAAAAATAAAAAAGTATATATTTTATCCATAATCGGAATTAAGGAAAAGGTCACTGGCCGTTACCTTGAAGACCTTGCAATAAAACAAGTTGAGGGAATCTTAATTTTTCATCCAGACAACTCTTCTGACCTTAAGCCGGTCAGACTACATTGGAATTTGAAGACGTGTGGTTGAAAGACTATTATCAGAAATGGGAAAAACTCTTTTTAATACATATACTGAATATAAATATTCAATCAACTTTTATACCTGAACATAAGCAAACACAGTACTTGTATACATACATATATGCACAAGTGTATATATATATATATATATATATATATATATATATATATATATATATATATATATATATATATATATATATATATATATATATATATATATATATATATATATATATATATATATGGATAGATAGAAAGATAGATAGATAGACAGATAGATAGATATAAGATAAATAGAAGATAAATAGATAGACAGATAAGTATATATATATATATATATATATATATATATATATATATATATATATATATATATATATATATATATATATATATATATATATATATATATATATATATATATATATATATATATATATATATATATATATATGCATGTATGTATACATTTGTATGTATGTGTATATATATATATATATATATATATATATATATATATATATATATATATATATATATATATATATATATATATACATATATGTATATGTATGTTTATATATATTGAACTAAGCTACAACCTTAGTTGGAAAAGCACGATGCTATAACTTCAAGGACTGCAAAAAGGAAAATTAGCCCATTAAGGAAAGGAAATAATGAAACAAATAAACTATATTATAGGTAAATAATGAACATTATAAAATATCTTCAGATCAGTAACATTAAAATATGTCTCATATATAAAATCATTCGCTGAAAGTTTGAACTTCTAAATCTTCACCGATTCAACTGTCTGTTCAGGAAGATCATTGAACAAAATCTGGTCATACCTGGAATAAATTTTCGATAGTACTGTTCGAAATAGCTGCACACCTAGTACAATGTACAGTGTGGGAAGATCTGAATTCAAACGTTGGTCAAACATAAGAGAAATTGTATGCAACCTGCACGAAGAGCTAAGTGAATGACGGTGAAAGAGATTAACATCAAGGAGAAAAATAATAAGTTTAATATACCACAAGTTTTTGTCTAAAACAATCATGATGAGAGTCAGGCAGAAGAAACAGTACTGGAAACAAGGTAAATTGGAAAGAATTATACCATTTCTCTATGATTTATTGAACATCTACTATATTCAATTGAAGAGCCTTTTTTCTGTAACTGGAGGAGAAACAGCTGGAATGTGTTTCTCAAAAATAAAGTTCAATAAAAAATAGTGAAAGAAACATTATCTATAGTTTTGGATGCTCAGGAGCCAATGTTTTCTACCTACTTACAAACATACTTTGAGTTTTCCTCTGGTTCAATTTAATTTCTTATAATGTGCACAGTGCACTTAGCTAGATCTCTATTAAGGGATTCAGCAACCCCAAACCTACATTCATGAGATGGAATCGAATCAAAGAGAGAAGCTTCATCTGCAAAGGCAACAATTATGTTTTCTAGGTCAAACCACGAATCATTTGTCGAAAGTAATGGACCAACAATAATACCTAGAGGAACACCAGATATCACATTCGTATACTCATTATGATACTCATCAACAACAGCTCTTTACAAACTATTACTTATATATTCAATAATCATTTAAAAAAAAGACCAACCTATTCCGAACTATATGAATCGAGAAAGCAGACATGTAGGACTAAAAAGGAATATGAATCAAAATAAGATAATACTCAGGGAAAATACAAAGGGACAATAAATAAAGATTGTAAACAAACCTCTAGAGATTTTTAATGAATATGCTACTTAGGACAGATAGTAAGTCTTTCCCCCCAGGAAATGAAACCGAAAATAGGAGTTGGATAAAGATGGGATGGATAGGTTTTGGTAAACAGCACGATATTATAAAAAGTAAGAGGCCGCCTTCTCTATAAAAGAAATGTATATAATCAGATGGTCTTATTGGTATTAACTTATGCATTATAAACTCTGAACCTTACTAAAGCCTTAGAATATAAGCTAGTTACAACATATAAGAAAAAGAAATGGACGTCGACCTGACATATAATGAA
>NC_090731.1:60757293-60789793 GCF_036898095.1 Palaemon carinicauda
TCCTGACTAAACTTATGGCCTTCTTAATTATGGAATCAATATAAAGGTTTTCTTAATTCTTTCGCTTCTTTAGAGGACAGGCTAAGACGCCGAATTTAACAAGCAACGTGGTTACTAATATGAACCAGGTTTTATGTAAATTTCTAGTTGAAAATTTAACATTACCCATTCTTATGACTGAACTAGAACAAAGCCTGATTTTCGGAGTTTATTCAAACCAAGACTTCAGACATTTATTTTACACTTTTTAGCGAATACATACTGTATATGTTTTAATTTGAAAAGTTTAGTAAAAAAAAAAAGAAAATAATAAAGTATGACTTGAATCATTTGAAGTTGATCTGTAAATTTTCCACGTGGTATATTTTCCGGGACCGAATTGTCCGGGACCGAATTGTCCGGACACCGTACCAAAGGCACAGAACCCACCTATAACTTAAAATCATTGCCCGAGATCCTTTGGCCCCTAGCTGTGCTTGCTTTTCACCCTTCTACTTTACCTCCATTCTTGGTTACTTTCGTCCATCTTGCTAGCCCAACTCCTTTAACCTCTATAGCGTAACTGCAGGATTTTCCTCTATTTACACTTGGGCGCTGGGTGGTCTCACAGGACCTGGTGCCGGGCTATATAGCCAAGAATCATAAATTCAAATCTTTGTAAGAAGTAATTCTAATCAAATTTATTGAGCACTCTCTTGTTTCGAAATATTTGCACCGAAGAAGATTTTATGCAACACACCTCTCTCTTGTTTCAGGATCCATTGGAATAGACGTGGTGTTGGACCTTGCCGATTGTCCGACGTCGCCTTGTGTGTTGCAAAGGGGCCACACTTACTTGATCAACTTTAAGTTCATCTCAAGTAAGAAACTTATTTAGTACTTTTTAAAATAAATTTTAAACTTTTAGCACGCGTAAACATCAAGTATGACTCTATGATCTAAACAGGCTGGGGATTTTGTGGACTGGAAGTTTGATGCGGTGGTTCTTCCTGAGTACCCCAAGGTAAATTTTTTCCATCATTTGCATAGTCCTTATGTAGATTGGGAGAAAGGAAGGGAGGAATAGACCAATATTTTGCTATATTCTTAAATTTGCATCTCATGATATTCTGGATACTAACATTTTCATTCTCCTTTCTTCGCTTCAGATCCAAACGATGATAACCTTCAAGCTGATCGATTCTAACAAAGGTTACCAAACTTGTGCCAAATTGCCGGCTGTCATTGTATAAGTTTAGGAAGAAGAAGAAGAAGAAGAAGAGTGGCATTTGTTAAGCTATTATGTTATGTACGAGTCTAATTTTATTATATTTATGTTGTGTTTACTTCCTGGGAGCTTTAATTCTACATATTTGTCATTCCTCTTGATAGATAAAGAGAAACAACTTTCATGATCCAGCAGTAGCTTTTCAAAACATACTGTGATCTCTGTGACGTCACACGTCAGAGGAACCTCTATTATTATGGCCGTGAAAGCAAATGACCTATCTATTAAATAAAGTTAAAATTACTGTGGCTTTTTTCTTTTGCCTCCCAAAACCACTGCCTTTTAGCTTCCATCAACGATATATATATATATATATATATATATATATATATATATATATATATATATATATATATATATATATATATATATATCTTATCTTAATCCTCTGGGACTCGCAGGATGCATAAGACCTCAATGAACTCACGCCTTATATCTCTTTCCTGTCACATTTCTCTGAGCTCAACACAATCCTCAGAACCTACCTCCCTTCGCATTGTCATCAGCTACGTTTCTCTTGGTCTACCACGTTCACTCCTTCCCAGTGGCTTCCATTCAAGTACATCATGGACTAACCTATCCTCCCTTAAAATATGCCCCCTCCATCTCCACCTTGGTAATCTAACTATATCGCTCTGCCACCAAACGAATTGCCGCATTAGTTGTAATATTGCTGTTGCCATTTTATTCCCAAAATCCTTTTTAATGATTTATTCTAGAAGGCAAGAAATTTTGCATCAGTTGTTACAGTGCTGTACCACGACTAGTACCCCTAAGTTAATATCAATCTTACAAGTTCAATGTATATTTTGTTTGTGCTTTCAACTGATATTTGATTTGACCTCCAAACTGTTTTTAGCATTCCCATTGCTGGGTCTAGCCTCCCTATTCTCTCCTTGAATTATGTAACTAGTGATCCATTGCTGGTAATGATGATTCCTAGGTATTTGAAAGAGTTTAAGTTGGATTATATTATTCATGCTATAAAGCAGTTCGTTTGATCACCACTCTGAATCTGTATGACCTCAGTCTTCCTCTGGTTGATCAACAATCCAACCTTTCTCCCCTCCGGTACTAACCTAACAATCATTTCCTGTATTTCAGTCATTATAGAGGCAATTAGAACTATATCATTTATGTATTCAAGATCACACAATCTCTGGTCCCCTTTCCATTGAATGTTATTATTCATTTCTTGCATTGCCTTGTTCATAACATAATCAATCACCATAAACAATAGAGGGGACAGTATTCCACCTTGTAGTACTCCAGTCTTGAATTTAAATACATCTGTAACACCTCCATCAACTAATACCCTACAAGTTCTTCTACATATATCCAATATGGTGTTTAAAAAATTTTCTGGAATCACATAGTGCATCAGAATCGTTCTTAACATAATACAAGAAATGCTATCAAATGCTTTCTCCCAATCCACAAAGCATAAAACAAGGTAATTTTAGTTCGTTACATATGTCATAGAATAAAATAATGATCGTCACACCCTCTCATCATCATCTCCTCGGCACATCCCCTACACTTTCTGAAACCTGCTTGCTCTTTTTAAAGTATTCTATCTATTACAAGTTCTATTCAATTCAATATTACCTTGAAAAAGACTTTCAGACATACTCGTGACTATGTGATCCGTCGACACTTCCCACAGTCTCTCAAATCTCCCTTCTTGGGTACTCTAACAATAATCCATTTCTTTTCCATTCAAATGATTGAATAATTCATTGAACACAATGGGATTTTGAATCTCATCAACCTTCGTCTTTATCCTGAGCTTTTAAATCAATACTTCTCCATTTATCATTTCCTACTTTAGTTCACCAAACTTTCAGCTGGTCTTCACAAAGCACTAGAAGAGTTGGAAGACCCTGGTAAGTTTTAGTTTTTTAGTTGTTTGATTGCCAGAACAACCTCTGCCAATCTAATGTCACTTACATCTATGGGAAGATCGTGTTCGGTCTCAAGGATGTCTTCCTCGTCTATTTAGTCTCTCTTCCAAATGTTCTTTCCATCTAGCTCTAATTTCACATTCCTCAGTTAGAAGATTTCCATTTTTATCTCTGGCAGGTAACTCATTTCTCTTCTTCTTTCAACTGATTTTTCGAATACCCTCATGTCCACATCTTATATTTCTCCCATTTCCTCTAATTATATTATGCTCTGTGTTATCTGCAGTAGAATCTATGAACCTTCCTTTGTCTCTTGTACAACATTTCTTTACTCTACTATCAAGGCTCATATATTCAGTTCGTAATAAGGTCAGTTGTGGGATGTTTTCCTTTAATGATTCAAAGTCAAATTTTTCTGTTCTTCTATTCTCTGTCAGTTTCCATGTTTCCCAAGTCATCCATTTCTTTCTTCTTAACCCCCTTCCCTGTCCGATTGTAATGTTGGTAGATTCCTGAAAGATTTCTTCAACTCCAACTTTTTACTGTCATCTATCTCTACTTCTTCATCAGGTAACATCTCTAAGATTGTAAATCTATTCACGCACTCTATAACGTAATCATTCTTTACACTACTTTGTTGTTTTGGCTTTTCAATGTCATATCTGCGAGGTAGGTTTATATTAGCTTTCCTAGTCCTCAACTTGTGTCTAAGTATTGAGACAAGTATCTGGCCGCTTCTTTATCAGCTCCCCGTCGAAATCTGACATCGAGTAGTGAGTTTTTACCTTTTTTATCTCTTACTAAACTGTCAATTTGGTTGCAATATTTTCCACACGCAGATGTCCAACTATACTTGTGTAGCCTATATCTCTGTGTTCAAACTGTGTTCTGTCTATTATCAATTCCTTGGCTAAACAAAATCTGGTAAATCAAACACCATTATCATCACTTTACCCTACACCATAGACACCCATGTATTCACTAAAACTATCATCATCATTAGCCTACGTAGTTTTGCATTCATGGCCCCCATACAAAACGGATTTTGAGCAAAGTGAAAAATCTATTTTTGGTTGAGATAGCCATGTCGTCCTGATGGAAGATTCCTTTTGGTAGATTTCCAAGGGATATTTGCTACAGTGATACTCCCAGAGAATTAACCGAAGGTCTCCAGAATTCTAACTCCTGGTGCGAGTATCCATAATATAACTTTAAAGATATCGCATAATGTCAGGGGACGTATTTTTAGATACGACACAGCAATCTTCACCCCGAATAGATTTAACTCTTTGAGGGGGAAGAGTGGCGAACGAAAGGGGAGCCGTTATCTAGGTACTAGGAGGAACTCCTATCCGTACTACTACCGGACGCCATTCCTTTTTCTGTAGCATTTAAGCTAAGTGCGCTCCCAAATTATCACATTTTGGCACCTTGTTAACCACCTCCTGTAATTTACCATAAAAGTGGTCCTTTCATTTGGCATCTGTTTCATCATTAGAGCCTACTATAATTGTCATACTTCATAACTAGATTTCAGCCTCGCATTCATAATTCTTCCATCCACTGGTTCATTGCCCTAATGCTTGGCCAGCTTGTTTGCTTAAAACCAATCCTGCTCCTTGATAGCGAGTCCCATCCTCTCCCCAGTGTAGCAACTACTTTTCTCCATCTAATGCTCTCTTCTCGAATCCAGTCAGTCTTGTTCCAATGAGACCGCATATATCTAGGCCATACTTTACAAAAACTGCCAAAAGCTGCTCTATTTTCCCACCCCGGTTCAGACATTCCAATATCCAATGTTAAGCTTACTCTTCGGATTTATAAACTTATTCATATTTACTAACCATGAAATTCTTCGCATCCTTCTCCAACTTAAGACTACATGGAACTAAGGGTCATTTCTACCATCTGTGAATTCACTGAAGTTTCATAAGCAGATTTCTTGAACTTTTTAACACTGGATTCGTTGTTATCTATTCGCATCAACCTTCTTGTTGATCTACTCCCAGGATGGTGGAGTTTCGTCAGTGAAGGCAATAAAAGTATGCTATCCGCACACTTGTTTAGCACATCAGCAAAGATGGTTCCCGGAGTGTAGCTGCTGTTGCTCAAGTACCTTTTTGGAGCCACAAGTGAGAATTGAGTGTATATTGATGATCAAAAGTAGAAAGCCATCCAAAAGGATGTAGCTGCTTCATACTAAAGAAAGTACGTATAATACACCACATATGTATCATCATCATCATCATCATCATCATCTCCTCCTACGCCTATTGACGCAAAGGGGCTCGGTGATGCTTCACCAATCATCTTTATCCTGAGCTTTCAAATCAATACTTCTCCATTCATCGTCTCCTACTTTAGTTCACCAAACTTTCAGCTGGGCTCCACAAGGTGCTAATAGAGTTGGAAGACCCAGGCCTATATAGCTGAGGACTCTCTCTCTCTCTCTCTCTCTCTCTCTCTCTCTCTCTCTCTCTATATATATATATATATATATATATATATACATGTATATATATATATATATATATATATATATATATATATATATATATATATATATATATATATATATATATATATATATATATAAGCGGTCACTATGCCAAGCGTGGCTATAGACCCGACGTTGTTTATCTTCGTCGATCGAAGCTAAAGGGCAGTAATTTTGGCAAACAGAATAAAAAAGCCACAGTAATTTTAACTTTATTTAATAAATATATCATTTGCCTTCACGGACATAATAATAAAGGTTCCTCTTACGTGTGACGTCACAGAGATCACAGCATGATTTGAAAAGCTACTGCTGGATCATGAAAGTTGTTTCTATTCTAAACTTGTTTTGAAACCTCTTTATCTATCAAGAGGAATGACAAAAGGCATATATGTAGAATTAAAGCTCCAAGGAAGTAAACACAACATAAATGTAATAATATTAGACTCGTAGATAACATAACAGCTTAGCAAATCCCATTCCTCTTCTTCCTAGTCTTATGCAATGACAGCCGGTAATTTGGCACAAGTTTGGTAACCTTTGTTTGAATCGATCAGCTTGAAGGTTATCATCGTTTGGATCTGAAGAGAAGAAAGGAGAATGAAAATGTTAGTATCCAGAATATCATGAGATGCAAATTTAAGATTATATCAAACTATTTGTCTATCCCTCCGTTCCTTTCTCCCAATCTACATAAGCACTAAGCAAATAGTGGAAAAAATTTACCTTTGGGTACTCAGGAAGAACCACCGCATCAAACTTCCAGTCCACAAAATCCCCAGCCTTGATGGGACAAGGAGAGTCGGTTCCTTCGAGCCCCTTGCAGGCGTCAGTGTCGATGCCAGGCCATGGGACCTCTAATCCGCCAAGGTTTGCTGATGCACCAATCGTCAAGGTGTCGGTATCAACGCCTTATTTTGTTTTGTGAAGATAGATTTGAAATATTTACTAGGGGGCTATAATTTAAAAGTAGCAACCTATCAAATGCATTTTTTTTATTCATTCTACAAGCCTAAATATGATTTTTAAAGCTAGTGCCAAGAATTAAAAAGGGAGTTTTACTTGAGATGTAGGCCTAGTTTACTGCTTCTAGAAGTCTAAAAATCTGTATAAAAGACCAAAGAGACATACTTGAGGTTTAATCATGCTAAAAGTTTAAAATTCACTTTAGAAAGTACTAATTAAGTTTCTTACTTGAGATGAACTTGAAGTTGATCAAGTAAGAGTGGCCCCTTTGCAGCACACAAGGAGGCGTGGGACAATCGGCAACGTCCAACACCACGTCTATTCCAATGGATCCTGAAACAAGAGAGGGGTGTGTTGCATGAAATCTGCTTCGGTGCAAATACTTCGTAGCATGAGAGTGCTCAATTAATTTGATTAGAGTTATTTCTTATAAAGATTTGAATTTATTATTCAGTTCCCAAGTGTAAATAGAGTAAAACAATACAGTTATTATATAAATGTTAGAGTTTGGACAGCACGATGGAAGGAAAGAACCAAGAACAGGAGATAAAGCAAGGACAATTATGAACCGAAGGATCATGGCAAAGACCCTAAGTTCTAAATGGATCCTATGCCTATGGTACACTGTGTGATGTGTACTGACGCACTGAAATGGAGCTTTGATACACCAAAGCAAGCACGAGACACCCCAAGACAATCCTCACTAGTTTCTTTCATCTTTGTTGACACATGGAAGAAGCTCCTATTAGACATCCGAGAGACTGAAAATATTAAGGCTTTCAAGACGAAGCTGAAGACTCTCTTGTTGTCTAATTGCTCCGATAATGTGGATTTTACAATTAACACAGAATACGCTGCATAGTACTCTTAATACACAAGAGTACGACAAACAGGTCTTATAAATTTTGTTGGGTACAAGGCTTACTGCCTGTAAGATTACAAGAGCCTGTGTCTGACCGCAAGTCGAGCCAGGCAATCTATAAGAACAACAACAGTGTGTGTGTGTGTGTGTGTGCGCGCGCGCGCGTGTGTGTGTGTTTCCATGTATGATATAACAAAAAACGGCCCTGAAAGTAAGTAATTAATGCTCTCGATATGAACCAACCCTGATTTTCGGTGATTTATGCAGTAAACTAGTTGAGTTATTTCATATGTCTTGTTAAAAGTAACTTAATCCCCAAGTGTTAAATTTTCTTAATGAAAATAACTAATTTTCAAATTAGATTATCTTTCCATGGCAAAAAATTACAGTAATTCTTGAAAGTAATTAAGCAAATGATAGTCTGTTATTTTCATTAGCATCCTAAATGTATCTTAGAGAGAGAGAGAGAGAGAGAGAGAGAGAGAGAGAGAGAGAGAGAGAGAGAGATGAAGCATTGTCTTACCGCAGTCTTGGAATTGAGTAGCTACAGCCGATGCTAAAACGGCCGAAAGGATGATGTAGACCCCTTGCATTTTTAATCGTCTCTGAAATAATTGAATAAATGTGTAAAATAAATAATCACTTGCATAACTGATAAGGAAAATATTCACTCTGAGCCAAAATCGATATAGTCAATTCATAGACCTGAATTAAGACGAGATTTGGTAAAACTAAATATCCTGAAGGTTTTCAAGTATAGTTAGCGTTGTCGATTCAGCTGTTCATAATTTGTCTAAATTATCATCAATTACGTCTTCTAATTCACCAAAATCTCAGTTCTTATCTTTTCTTATAAAATTGTGGATTCTATTTTAAAATAATAATAATAATAATAATAATAATAATAATAATAATAATAATAATAATTTTCGACTGTTCTACTACCTGACAAGTTGCGGTAGAGAACACGAGGAATTTAGCTTTCTGCTTATGTGTGGCTCAAGATGAGTACTGTCTTAGGGCTTAAACGGCTGATGTTTATATACACCCCAGAAAAGAGTAGGGTGGGGCGGGGGAGAACTGCATTTCTGGCACCAGGAAGTGTTCGTGAGAAATCATGGTAGAAGAACATGATTGTGTCTCTAAGGTAAACTTATACAACGGAAGAACTTCTTGTGAAGGTCATTGGAGGGTGGGAAAGTAAAGATAGATAATTGGCTTAACTGATTCACATTCGTCATTTGTTTCTTGTGCAATTAAGGAGACCGTCTGCTATGCCATGATTTTTTGTTTATTATTCAAAATACGTAATTTCTATATATGTTTTAGACATATAATACCTTCATCATATAAGTATTTCAAGTCATTTGATAAAAAATATTTTGATATGAGCAAATATTGTGATAAAAAACTTTAGGTATATTTTTCTCCACTAATATGACACCATTTACATTGAAAATCATACCAAAACTTTTTTTATAAATCGAATATTTCTGTGTGACAGATTTTTCATTTCCCTTGTTTTTAAAGAATTTTTTGTCCGTAATTTTCTTCGTCTAGACGTAAATTATTCATGAAAAAAAAAGAAAAAGGAAAATCAAAATTCCGGTATACAAAATTGTGGAATTTTTATTCCTCTTTTCAATGATATCTTTCTCTCTAAAATCGAACAATAATTTTAAGTTATGAGCTCCAAAAGATTTGCGATAAATTTTTGCTTCTTTTCTTTAAAAAATCAAGATAGCATTATTATGATAACTTCACTTTTTACTTTCATTGTTTATTCCTACATAAACGCACTCGAGGTCTTTAAACCCTAAGTTCACTAATACACTATGCGTAAGGGTGTCATGAGTTTGCCATTGGCCTCTCTTTGTTGCCAGAGTTTTAGTTAGAATGTTCCAGCTTTCTACTCCTATTCATGTTTCCCTCTCTTCTTTGTTCGTTTTTGTTGCTCTTTGCTTACTTTTTGTTCTTTCTATGACCTTAGGTAACATTGACCTTGCTATAAAGTTTACAAGGACGTTGCGAAAAGAATAGGCCTATACATACGAATTGCAAGTAAAAACACACAAAACTTATTTGAAAACTCTGGCGGCTGTTCTCGTAGCTTGTAGTTTTCATTCACCTACGGTAGGCTACCCTCTACCAACAATGCCTTCCATCTCTACTAGACGTACGAGATTTCGAGTCATAAGTGAAAAAAAAATTGCTATATATATATGCAAAAATAAACACCAAGATGATTCTGTCAAACTCAGTCATACAGACGATGCAATAAGGATGGGGTCATCATTTAAAGACCGCTATATCTTCCTTATTTGTAAAAATAATTGGCTGAAACTTCTAGAGCATGTACGATATGTTTCTGCATACATAGGAACAATAAAACTATTTTCGATTTCTAAAAGTTATGTCAAAACACCATAGCGTACAGTCCCCCAAAACTGCGTCCTAATAATTGAATCATATAGTCGTAGTTTAGTTTATCGTTCTAAAGAAAAAAAAAAATATTGAATCAGAGAGATATTCAAGCTCATTTTATCTTTATGGGCATTTTACATCTACCGTTCGTTCGTTTCAGAAAATTTAGATTGTCTTGCCGTATGGAAGACACGGTCTATCATATTCAACTTGTTTTCATTAATATGTCAGCTTACTTGGTGTTAAGTTCACCAATGAAATCTTCTGTCGTTTTCGTATGCTGACCTCAGCTTAGGCATTTCTAATGACTTTTCTTTACATACTGTATTATTTGTTTCTTGAGATTTTGCTCTCTATAATATCTCACCCACTTCAATTTCTATATCATACTTTTTCATATTTCTAAGACTTTTTTCCCCAACCCTTACTGGATTTGGGTGATCATTCCACAACCTGTCACTAGTGGAATAAAATAATGTTTTAGTGTTGAGCCTTATTTGGAGAAGGCAACGTATCAGAATTCCGTAAACAAGATAAATTATGTTTCTTAATTCTTCTTTTAAATACGAATTAACATATTCTACTTTACGTAATAATTACCGTAATGGAGTAGTGTCAGTTATATATACAATATGTGTATATTTTATTACTAAGATTATGAGTTACAATTCTATCGTTGAGAAAGAATACTACTATTCAAGCTCAGAATGGCGGAAGTTGTTTTGAACTTGTGGTTGCGGTGTGTTGCAATTGCAAGAGATGACTGACTATTCATCACTTACATGGTCCTTCTCAACTCAGTGCCATGTCTCGTTACTAAAGCGTTGCTTCAAGATACAGGTAACGTGTGAGATATTGCTCTAATAGTATTTATATTGTATGAATTATGTGCTGGTTTCTAAGCTGTTAGCCTATGCTAGAGAGTACAAAGTTGTTGTTATTGTTATTAACAGAGGCCAATGTGTAGCCCAGCCTTGTTTACTATTTGTCATGAATGTTTAAACCACCACAATTACGATTGAAAATTTCCTGTTCCTATTAGTAAGTTCTGACAGCAACATTAAAAATCTTAAGCATTTCAGTGCGCGAAGAAAGCAAAACTAACTTCTACGTAACTTTCTACGTAACGTTTTACTTCTATAGGTCTATCTACTTCTGTCAGTATCGTGAAACTGGATCAGATTTGACAATAATTCAAGTCTAATATCTCGGTGCTGGGGTAAGGGAGGCCATTCTGATAGGCGGTGTAAAAGAGTAGCTGACAAAACTTTATGTACATTCTCAAGTAATTTAGTACATCGGTGCACTTCAAGGTTGATTAGAAGTTAGGTGAAATTGTTTTTACCCTTATTATTGTTAACTGACACATTTTTTCATGAACTAGGATAGTGAGATAATTTTCAAGATCTTGTTAACATTCACAGTATATTATTTTTTTTTCTTATTTTTCTATCAAAAACTTTCCAAAATCCGTTGTCACATAAAATCACCTCCCTAGTCTCACTTCCCATCCCCATTCATATCTCTGTGACAGTTGGGAGCCTGGGACTTTGGAAATTTAAATCCTAGACCTAGTAGGGTTAATCCCATAGAATATCAATAATTAATCCTTTCTAAGGATTATGATGGGATTCCCGGTCACACTATTATCAGCTCTCCGTGCCTAACCCATTCTATTCATACGTTTGTGTGTTATCTTGTTCTCATCGAATCACAATTGAGGGTTATGAAAGAATAATTTGGGCGGCAGATGACAGGATCTCATACCTTATTTAGATCTTTATCAGTCACTTCATAGATTGTTATCAACATTATCTTTTGAGAAATAACGCCATCTGTGCATTGCTACATGTTCGTTGGACGTTTTCGTGCCGAATAATATTTTCAACATCGGTCTAGGTCTACTTATCTTACATTATTCTTTTTGTTTTTTAATTCTCATGATATCAAGTTTCCTCTATGATTCACTATTTTTTTTTTTCAATATCCAATCTCTTACTATAATTATAATAATCTTCCTATACAGTTTCAACATTAAAATACTGTTTGGATATGCTGTATGCCTAAATCATTATATACCCTGCAGGTTGCAACTGTATACTGATCTTGCCTTTCCAATGCTCTTTTTTATAGATTTAACGAAGATAATTCTTTGTTCATTCATAGTCTGAAAGGGGTAGGTTGGATGGTTCCTCTTGAGATTACCGGATGTCAGTGGCCCTGACCATAGTTCAAATGTGGCCCTAGTTGAAACATAGCCTTGGTTCAAATGGGGCCCTGGTTCAAATGTGGCCTTGGTCCAAATGTGGCCCTAGTTGAAACGTGGCCTTGGTTCAAATTTGGCACTGTTTCAAATGTGACCTTGGTCTAAATGTGGCCATAGTTGAAACGTGGCCTTGGTTCAAATTTTATATTGGTTCTAATGTGTCACTAGTTGAAACATGGCCTTGGTTCAAATGTGACCCTAGTTGAAACATGACCTTGGTTCAAATGTTGTCCTAGTTGAAACGTGGCCTTGGTTCAAATTTGGCACTGGTTCAAATGTGACCTTGGTCCAAATGTGGCCATAGTTGAAACGTGGCCTTGGTTCAAATGTGGCCTACGTTCAAATGTGGCTCTGGTTCAAGTATGGCACTAGTTGAAACGTGACCTTGGTTTAAATGTGACCCCAGTTGAAACGTGGCCATGGTTCAACTGTCGCCCTGGTTCAAATGCTGCCCTAGTTGAAAAGTAGGATGTGTTCAAATGTGGTCCTGCTTCAAATGTGACCCTAGTTGAAACGACCTTGATTCAAATGTGGCTCTGGTTCAAATATTGTCCTAGTTGAAACGTGGCCTTGGTTCAAATGTGGCACTATACTCTATTTTCTTATAGCGGTGCATATTTGCACTGACTCACAGTAGGTGCCCTTTTAGCTCGGAAAGGTTCCTGATACCTGATTGGTCGGAAGTATTTTTGTCCGAACACCTTCATTATTCTCGAATGATTACCAAGTAATGTGAATCGAAATTTATTTATTAACCTATATTTCTCCATCAGATATATGTTTTGTCAATAAACAAAGTGTAAGAATAAATATATTATAAAGAATCGTCATGGCAAGTCTAAATTTAATAACACAATCCGCCGAAGTCAACGACAGCAGCTTGTTTTCAGATGCACGCTTTGTAATTTTGTAATTTTTCACACATTTTAACACAAATTGGAATAAATTACACTCAGCATAAGTTAAATATGTTATTATAAACTTTTTTTGAATACCAGATCTTTACCAAAAACATGGAATTAATAAAACCCAATATTTGTGAAAACTTATGGGGAGGTGAAAGAACAGCCTGTAGCAGTCTGGCGGGAAAACAATCCCTTCTGATTGTGACAGACGCATTTTTTATTTTTCTTTTGTGATATAGTTCGGCCTATTCCTTTCAGTTTAAATAGTCTTACATTGTCTCTCTTCGTATTATTTTGCTTAGTATTTTCCCACATTCCTGTTCCTAACCTAATATCTTTCTATTTTCCCCGATATCCCCTCTTTCATATATGGGATATCCGCACCAGCTTCTCCTGCTCCTTCTCCTCCACTCTAAGCTGCTTTTGGTTTTATTTTGCTTTATTTATTTATTTTTTTTGCAGCTTGCAGCTTCTCATGCTCCTTCTCCTCCACTCTAAGCTGCTTTTGCAGTTTTGTTCTTTTTTTTTCTATTTTTCTTTTTTTTGCAGCTTGCAGCTTCTCCTGCTCCTCCTTCACTCTAAGCTGCTTTTGCAGTTTTGTTCTTTTTTTTTCTTTTTTTTGCAGCTTGCAGCTTCTCCTGCTCCTTCTCCTTCACTCTAAGCTGCTTTTGGAGTTTTGTTCTTTTTTTTTCTTTTTGCAGCTTGCAGCTTCTCCTGCTCCTTCTCCTTCACTCTAAGCTGCTTTTGCAGTTTTGTTCTTTTATTTCTTTTTTTTTTCTTTTTTTTTTTGCAGCTTGCAGCTTCTCCTGCTCCTTCTCCTTCACTCTAAGCTGCTTTTGCAGTTTTGTTCTTTTTTTTCTTTTTTTTTCTTTTTTTTTTTTGCAGCTTGCAGCTTCTCCTGCTCCTTCTCCTTCACTCTAAGCTGCTTTTGCAGTTGTGTTCTTTTTTTTTTTTTTTTGTCTTTTTTTTTTTTTTTGCAGCTTGCAGCTTCTCCTGCTCCTTCTCCTCCACTCTAAGCTGCTTTTGCAGTTTTGTTTTTTTTTTCTTTTTTTCTTTTTTTGCAGCTTGCAGCTTCTCCTGCTCCTTCTCCTTCACTCTAAGCTGCTTTTGCAGTTTTGTTCTTTTTTTTTTCTTTTTTTTCTTTGCAGCTTGCAGCTTCTCCTGCTCCTTCTCCTTCACTCTAAGCTGCTTTTGCACATTTGTTCTTCTTTTTCTTTTTTTTCTTTTTTTTTTGCAGCTTGCAGCTTCTCCTGCTCCTTCTCCACTCTAAGCTGCTTTTGCAGTTTTGTTCTTTTTTTTCTTTTTTTCTTTTTTTTTGCAGCTTGCAGCTTCTCCTGCTCCTTCTCCTTCACTCTAAGCTGCTTTTGCAGTTTTGTTCTTTTTTTTCTTTTTTTTTTTTTGCAGCTTGCAGCTTCTCCTGCTCCTTCTCCTTCACTCTAAGCTGCTTTTGCAGTTTTGTCCTTTTTTTTCTTTTTTTTTTGTCTTTTTTTTTCTCGCAGCTTGCAGCTTCTCCTGCTCCTTCTCATTCACTCTAAGCTGCTTTTGCAGTTTTGTTCTTTTTTTTTCTTTTTTTTTTTGCAGCTTGCAGCTTCTCTTGCTCCTTCTCCTTCACTCTAAGCTGCTTTTGCAGTTTTGTTCTTTTTTTTCTTTTTTTTTTTGCAGCTTGCAGCTTCTCCTGCTCCTTCTCCTTCATTCTAAGCTGCTTTTGCAGTTTTGCTCTTTTTTTTTTTTTTTTTTTTTTTTTTTTTTTTTTGCAGCTTGCAGCTTCTCCTGCTCCTTCTCCTCCACTCTAAGCTGCTTTTGCAGTTTTGTTCTTTTTTCTCTTTTTTTCTTTTTTTTTGCAGCTTGCAGCTTCGCCTGCTCCTTCTCCTTCACTCTAAGCTGCTTTTGCAGTTTTGTTCTTTTTTTTTTCTTTTTTTTTTGCAGCTGGCAGCTTCTCCTGCTCCTTCTCCTTCACTCTAAGCTGCTTTTGCAGTTTTGTTCTTTTTTTTTTTTTTGCAGCTTGCAGCTTCTCCTGCTCCTTCTCCTTCACTCTAAGCTGCTTTTGCAGATTTGTTCTTTTTTTTCTTTTCTTTTTTTTTGCAGCTTGCAGCTTCTCCTGCTCCTTCTCCTTCACTCTAAGCTGCTATTGCAGTTTTGTTCTTTTTTTTTTTTGCAGCATGCAGCTTCTCCTGCTCCTTCTCCTTCACTCTAAGCTGCTTTTGCAGTTTTGTTCTTTTTTTCTTTTTTTTTGCAGCTTGCAGCTTCTCTTGCTCCCTCTCCACTCTAAGCTGCTTTTGCAGTTTTGTTCTTTTTTTTTTTTTTTTTTTTTTTGCAGCTTGCAGCTTCTCCTGCTCCTCCTCCTCCACTCTAAGCTACTTTTGCAGTTTTGTTCTTTTTTTTCTTTTTTTTTCTTTTTTTTTGCAGCTTGCAGCTTCTCCTGCTCTTTCTCCTTCACTCTAAGCTGCTTTTGCAGTTTTGTTCTTTTTTTTTTTGCAGCTTGCAGCTTCTCCTGCTCCTTCTCCTTCACTCTAAGCTGCTTTTGCAGTTTTGTTCTTTTTTTTTCTTTTTTTTTTGCAGCTTGCAGCTTCTCCTGCTCCTTCTCCTTCACTCTAAGCTGCTTTTGCAGTTTTGTTCTTTTTTTTTTTTCTTTTTTTTTTTTGCAGCTTGCAGCTTCTCCTGCTCCTTCTCCTTCACTCTATGCTACCTTTGCAGTTTCGTTCTTTTTTTTCTTTTTTTCTTTTTTTTTTTTGCAGCTTGCAGCTTCTCCTGCTCCTTCTCCTTCACTCTAAGCTGCTTTTGCAGTTTTGTTCTTTTTTTTCTTTTTTTTTGCAGCTTGCAGCTTCTCCTGCTCCTTCTCCTTCACTTTAAGCTGCTTTTGCAGTTTTTTTTTTCAGCTTGCAGCTTCTCCTGCTCCTTCTCCTTCACTCTAAGCTGCTTTTGCAGTTTTGATCTTTTTTTCTTTTTTTCTTTTTTTTTGCAGCTTGCAGCTTCTCCTGCTCCTTCTCCTTCACTCTAAGCTGCTTTTGCAGTTTTGTTCTTTTTTTTTTTTTTTTTTTTTTTTTTTTTTTGCAGCTTCTCATGCTCCTTCTCCTTCACTCTAGGCTGCTTTTGCAGTTTTGTTCTTTTTTTTCTTTTCTTTTTTTTTTGCAGCTTGCAGCTTCTCCTGCTCCTTCTCCTTCACTCAAAGCTGCTTTTGCAGTTTTGTTCTTTTTGTTCTTTTTTTTTTTTTTTGCAGCTTGCAGCTTCTCCTGCTCCTTCTCCTTCACTCTAAGCTGCTTTTGCAGTTTTGTTCTTTTTTTTCTTTTTTTTTTTTTGCAGCTTGCAGCTTCTCCTGCTCCTTCTCCTTCACTCTAAGCTGCTTTTGCAGTTTTGTTCTTTTTTAAATTTTTTTGCAGCTTGCAGCTTCTCCTACTCCTTCTCCTTCACTCTAAGCTGCTTTTGCAGTTTTGTTCTTTTTTTTCTTTTTTTTCTTTTTTTTTGCAGCATGCAGCTTCTCCTGCTCCTTCTCCTTCACTCTAAGCTGCTTTTGCAGTTTTGTTCTTTTTTTTTTTTTTTTTTAAGCTTGCAGCTTCTCCTGCTCCTTCTCCTTCACTCTAAGCTTCTTTTGCAGTTTTGTTCTTTTTTTCTTTTTTTTTGCAGCTTGCAACTTCTCCTGCTCCTTCTCCTCCACTCTAAGTTGCTTTTGCAGTTTTGTTCTTTTTTTTTTTTTTTTTTTTTTTTTTTTTTGCAGCTTGCAGCTTCTCCTGCTCCTTCTCCTTCACTCTAAGCTGCTTTTGCATTTTTGTTCTTTTTTTCTTTTTTATTCTTCTTTTTTGCAGCTGCAGCTTCTCCTGCTCCTTTTCCTTCACTCTAAGCTGCTTTTGCAGTTTTGTTCTTTTTTTTTTCTTTATTATTCTTTTTTTTGCAGCTTGCAGCTTCTCCTGCTCCTTCTCCTCCAATCTAAGCTGCTTTTGCAGTTTTGTTTTTTTTTTCTTTTTTTTTTTCAGCTTGCAGCTTCTCCTGCTCCTTCTCCTTCACTCTAAGCTGCTTTTGCAGTTTTGTTCTTTTTTTTCTTTTTTTCTTTTTTTTTTTGCAGCTTGCAGCTTCTCCTGCTCCTTCTCCTTCACTCTAAGCTGCTTTTGCAGTTTTGTTCTTTTTTTTTTTTTTTTTTTTTTCTTTTTTTTTTTGCAGCTTGCAGCTTCTCCTGCTCCTTCTCCTTCACTCTAGGCTGCTTTTGCAGTTTTGTTCTTTTTTTTCTTTTCTTTTTTTTTGCAGCTTGCAGCTTCTCCTGCTCCTTCTCCTTCACTCAAAGCTGCTTTTGCAGTTTTGTTCTTTTTGTTCTTTTTTTTTTTTGCAGCTTGCAGCTTCTCCTGCTCCTTCTCCTTCACTCTAAGCTGCTTTTGCAGTTTTGTTCTTTTTTTTCTTTTTTTTTTTTTGCAGCTTGCAGCTTCTCCTGCTCCTTCTCCTTCACTCTAAGCTGCTTTTGCAGTTTTGTTCTTTTTTAAATTTTTTTGCAGCTTGCAGCTTCTCCTACTCCTTCTCCTTCACTCTAAGCTGCTTTTGCAGTTTTGTTCTTTTTTTTCTTTTTTTTCTTTTTTTTTGCAGCATGCAGCTTCTCCTGCTCCTTCTCCTTCACTCTAAGCTGCTTTTGCAGTTTTGTTCTTTTTTTTTCTTTTTTTTTTAAGCTTGCAGCTTCTCCTGCTCCTTCTCCTTCACTCTAAGCTTCTTTTGCAGTTTTGTTCTTTTTTTCTTTTTTTTTGCAGCTTGCAGCTTCTCCTGCTCCTTCTCCTCCACTCTAAGTTGCTTTTGCAGTTTTGTTCTTTTTTTTTTTTTTTTTTTTTTTTTTTTGCAGCTTGCAGCTTCTCCTGCTCCTTCTCCTTCACTCTAAGCTGCTTTTGCATTTTTGTTCTTTTTTTCTTTTTTATTCTTCTTTTTTGCAGCTGCAGCTTCTCCTGCTCCTTTTCCTTCACTCTAAGCTGCTTTTGCAGTTTTGTTCTTTTTTTTTCTTTATTATTCTTTTTTTTGCAGCTTGCAGCTTCTCCTGCTCCTTCTCCTCCAATCTAAGCTGCTTTTGCAGTTTTGTTTTTTTTTTCTTTTTTTTTTTGCAGCTTGCAGCTTCTCCTGCTCCTTCTCCTTCACTCTAAGCTGCTTTTGCAGTTTTGTTCTTTTTTTTCTCTTTTTTCTTTTTTTTGCAGTTGCAGCTTCTCCTGCTCCTTCTCCTTCATTCAGAGCTGCTTTCGCAATTTTGTTCTTTTTTCTCTTTTTTTTCTTTTTTATTTTTTTGCAGCTTGCAGCTTCTCCTGCTCCTTCTCCTTCACTCTAAGCTGCTTTTGCATTTTTTTCTTTTTTTTTTGCAGCTTGCAACTTCTCCTGCTCCTTCTCCTTCACTTTAAGCAGCTTTTGCAGTTTTGTTCTTTTTATTTCTTTTCATTTTTTTTGCAGCTTGCAGCTTCTCCTGCTCCTTTTCCTTCACTCTAAGCTGCTTTTGCATTTTTTTTTTGCAGCTTGCAGCTTCTCCTGCTCCTTCTCCTTCACTCTAAGCTGCTGTTGCAGTTTTGTTCTTTTTTTTCTTTTTTTTTTTTTTTGCAGCTAGCAGCTTCTCCTGCTCCTTCTCCTTCACTCTAAGCTGCTTTTGCAGTTTTGTTCTTTTTTTAATTTTTTTTTGCAGCTTGCAGCTTCTCCTACTCCTTCTCCTTCACTCTAAGCTGCTTTGCAGTTTTGTTCTTTTTTTTACTTTTTTTTTTTTTTTTTGCAGCATGCAGCTTCTCCTGCTCCTTCTCCTTCACTTTAAGCTGCTTTTGCAGTTTTTTTTTTCCTTTTTTTTTTGCAGCTTGCAGCTTCTCCTGCTCCTTCTCCTTCACTCTAAGCTGCTTTTGCAGTTTTGTTCCTTTTTTTCTCTTTTTTCTTTTTTTTGCAGCTTGCAGCTTCTCCTGCTCCTTCTCCTTCACTCTAAGCTGCTTTCGCATTTTGTTCTTTTTTCTCTTTTTTTTTTTTTTTTTTTGCAGCTTGCAGCTTCTCCTGCTCCTTCTCCTTCACTCTAAGCTGCTTTTGCAGTTTTTTTTCTTTTTTTTTTTTGCAGCTTGCAGCTTCTCCTGCTCCTTCTCCTTCACTCTAAGCAGCTTTTGCAGTTTTGTTCTTTTTTTTCTTTTTTTTTTTGCAGCTTGCAGCTTCTCCTGCTCCTTCTCCTTCACTCTAAGTGCTTTTGCAGTTTTTTTTTTTTTTTTTTTTTTTTTTTTGCAGCTTGCAGCTTCTCCTGCTCCTTCTCCTTCACTCTAAGCTGCTTTTGCAGTTTTGTTTTTTTTTTCTTTTTTTTTTTTTTTGCAGCTTGCAGCTTCTCCTGCTCCTTCTTCACTCTAAGCTGCTTTTGCAGTTTTGTTCTTTTTTTTCTTTTTTTTTTTTGCAGCTTGCAGCTTCTCCTGCTCCTTCTCCTTCACTCTAAGCTGCTTTTGCAGTTTTGTTCTTTTTTTTTTTTTTTTTTGCAGCTTGCAGCTTCTCCTGCTCCTTCTCCTTCACTCTAAGCTGCTTTTGCAGTTTTGTTCTTTTTTTTTTTTTTTTTTTGCAGCTTGCAGCTTCTCCTGCTCCTTCTCCTTCACTCAAGCTGCTTTTGCAGTTTTGTTCTTTTTTTTCTTTTTTTTTTGCAGCTTGCAGCTTCTCCTGCTCCTTCTCCTCACTCTAAGCTGCTTTTGCAGTTTTGTTCTTTTTTTTCTTTTTTTTTGCAGCTTGCAGCTTCTCCTGCTCCTTCTCCTTCACTCTAAGCTGCTTTTGCAGTTTTGTTCTTTTTTTCTTTTTTTTTGCAGCTTGCAGCTTCTCCTGCTCCTTCTCCTTCACTCTAAGCTGCTTTTGCAGTTTTGTTCTTTTTTTTTTTTTTTTTTTTTTGCAGCTTGCAGCTTCTCCTGCTCCTTCTCCTTCACTCTAAGCTGCTTTTGCAGTTTTTCTTTTTTTTTCTTTTTTTTGCAGCTTGCAGCTTCTCCTGCTCCTTCTCCTCCACTCTAAGCTTCTTTTGCAGTTTTGTTCTTTTTTTCTTTTTTTTTGCAGCTTGCAGCTTCTCCTGCTCCTTCTCCTCCACTCTAAGTTGCTTTTGCAGTTTTGTTCTTTTTTTTTTTTTTTTTTTTTTTTTTTTGCAGCTTGCAGCTTCTCCTGCTCCTTCTCCTTCACTCTAAGCTGCTTTTGCAGTTTTGTTCTTTTTTTTTTTTTTTTTTTGCAGCTTGCAGCTTCTCCTGCTCCTTCTCCTTCACTCTAAGCTTGCTTTTGCAGTTTTGTTCTTTTTTTCTTTTTTTTTGCAGCTTGCAGCTTCTCCTGCTCCTTCTCCTCCACTCTAAGTTGCTTTTGCAGTCTTGTTCTTTTTTTTTTTTTTTTTTTTTTTTTTTTGCAGCTTGCAGCTTCTCCTGCTCCTTCTCCTTCACTCTAAGCTGCTTTTGCAGTTTTGTTCTTTTTTTCTTTTTTATTCTTTTTTTTGCAGCTTGCAGCTTCTCCTGCTCCTTCTCCTTCACTCTAAGCTGCTTTTGCAGTTTTGTTCTTTTTTTTTTCTTTATTATTCTTTTTTTTGCAGCTTGCAGCTTCTCCTGCTCCTTCTCCTTCACTCTAAGCTGCTTTTGCAGTTTTGTTTTTTTTTTCTTTTTTTTTTGCAGCTTGCAGCTTCTCCTGCTCCTTCTCCTTCACTCTAAGCTGCTTTTGCAGTTTTGTTCTTTTTTTTCTTTTTTTCTTTTTTTTTTTGCAGCTTGCAGCTTCTCCTGCTCCTTCTCCTTCACTCTAAGCTGCTTTTGCAGTTTTGTTCTTTTTTTTTTTTTTTTTTTTTCTTTTTTTTTTTTGCAGCTTGCAGCTTCTCCTGCTCCTTCTCCTTCACTCTAAGCTGCTTTTGCAGTTTTGTTCTTTTTTTTCTTTTTTTTTTTTGCAGCTTGCAGCTTCTCCTGCTCCTTCTCCTTCACTCTAAGCTGCTTTTGCAGTTTTGTTCTTTTTGTTCTTTTTTTTTTTTTGCAGCTTGCAGCTTCTCCTGCTCCTTCTCCTTCACTCTAAGCTGCTTTTGCAGTTTTGTTCTTTTTTTTCTTTTTTTTTTTTTGCAGCTTGCAGCTTCTCCTGCTCCTTCTCCTTCACTCTAAGCTGCTTTTGCAGTTTTGTTCTTTTTTTTTTTTTGCAGCTTGCAGCTTCTCCTGCTCCTTCTCCTTCACTCTAAGCTGCTTTTGCAGTTTTGTTCTTTTTTTTCTTTTTTTTCTTTTTTTTTGCAGCTTGCAGCTTCTCCTGCTCCTTCTCCTTCACTCTAAGCTGCTTTTGCAGTTTTGTTCTTTTTTTTTCTTTTTTTTTTGCAGCTTGCAGCTTCTCCTGCTCCTTCTCCTTCACTCTAAGCTTGCTTTTGCAGTTTTGTTCTTTTTTTCTTTTTTTTTGCAGCTTGCAGCTTCTCCTGCTCCTTCTCCTCCACTCTAAGTTGCTTTTGCAGTTTTGTTCTTTTTTTTTTTTTTTTTTTTTTTTGCAGCTTGCAGCTTCTCCTGCTCCTTCTCCTTCACTCTAAGCTGCTTTTGCATTTTTGTTCTTTTTTTTTTTTTTATTCTTTTTTTTGCAGCTTGCAGCTTCTCCTGCTCCTTCTCCTTCACTCTAAGCTGCTTTTGCAGTTTTGTTCTTTTTTTTTCTTTATTATTCTTTTTTTTGCAGCTTGCAGCTTCTCCTGCTCCTTCTCCTTCATCTAAGCTGCTTTTGCAGTTTTGTTTTTTTTTTCTTTTTTTTTTTGCAGCTTGCAGCTTCTCCTGCTCCTTCTCCTTCACTCTAAGCTGCTTTTGCAGTTTTGTTCTTTTTTTTTCTTTTTTTTTTTTTTGCAGCTTGCAGCTTCTCCTGCTCCTTCTCCTTCATTCAGAGCTGCTTTGCAATTTTGTTCTTTTTTCTCTTTTTTTTCTTTTTTTTTTTTTGCAGCTTGCAGCTTCTCCTGCTCCTTCTCCTTCACTCTAAGCTGCTTTTGCATTTTTTTCTTTTTTTTTTGCAGCTTGCAGCTTCTCCTGCTCCTTCTCCTTCACTTAAGCAGCTTTTGCAGTTTTGTTCTTTTTATTTCTTTTCATTTTTTTTGCAGCTTGCAGCTTCTCCTGCTCCTTCTCCTTCACTCTAAGCTGCTTTTGCATTTTTTTTTTGCAGCTTGCAGCTTCTCCTGCTCCTTCTCCTTCACTCTAAGCTGCTTTGCAGTTTTGTTCTTTTTTTTCTTTTTTTTTTTTTTTGCAGCTTGCAGCTTCTCCTGCTCCTTCTCCTTCACTCTAAGCTGCTTTTGCAGTTTTGTTCTTTTTTTAATTTTTTTTTGCAGCTTGCAGCTTCTCCTGCTCCTTCTCCTTCACTCTAAGCTGCTTTCGCAGTTTTGTTCTTTTTTTTCTTTTTTTTTCTTTTTTTTTGCAGCATGCAGCTTCTCCTGCTCCTTCTCCTTCACTCTAAGCTGCTTTTGCAGTTTTTTTTTTCCTTTTTTTTTTGCAGCTTGCAGCTTCTCCTGCTCCTTCTCCTTCACTCTAAGCTGCTTTTGCAGTTTTGTTCCTTTTTTTCTCTTTTTTTTTTTTTTTGCAGCTTGCAGCTTCTCCTGCTCCTTCTCCTTCACTCTAAGCTGCTTTTGCATTTTGTTCTTTTTTCTCTTTTTTTTTTTTTTTTTTTGCAGCTTGCAGCTTCTCCTGCTCCTTCTCCTTCACTCTAAGCTGCTTTTGCAGTTTTTTTTTTTTTTTTTTTTTGCAGCTTGCAGCTTCTCCTGCTCCTTCTCCTTCACTCTAAGCTGCTTTTGCAGTTTTGTTCTTTTTTTTCTTTTTTTTTTTGCAGCTTGCAGCTTCTCCTGCTCCTTCTCCTTCACTCTAAGTGCTTTTGCAGTTTTTTTTTTTTTTTTTTTTTTTTTTTTGCAGCTTGCAGCTTCTCCTGCTCCTTCTCCTTCACTCTAAGCTGCTTTTGCAGTTTTGTTTTTTTTTTCTTTTTTTTTTTTTTTGCAGCTTGCAGCTTCTCCTGCTCCTTCTTCACTCTAAGCTGCTTTTGCAGTTTTGTTCTTTTTTTTTTTTTTTTTTTTGCAGCTTGCAGCTTCTCCTGCTCCTTCTCCTCAATCTAAGCTGCTTTTGCAGTTTTGTTCTTTTTTTTCTTTTTTTTTGCAGCTTGCAGCTTCTCCTGCTCCTTCTCCTTCACTCTAAGCTGCTTTTGCAGTTTTGTTCTTTTTTTTTTTTTTTTTTTGCAGCTTGCAGCTTCTCCTGCTCCTTCTCCTTCACTCTAAGCTGCTTTTGCAGTTTTGTTCTTTTTTTTCTTTTTTTTTTGCAGCTTGCAGCTTCTCCTGCTCCTTCTCCTCACTCTAAGCTGCTTTTGCAGTTTTGTTCTTTTTTTTCTTTTTTTTGCAGCTTGCAGCTTCTCCTGCTCCTTCTCCTCCACTCTAAGCTGCTTTTGCAGTTTTGTTCTTTTTTTCTTTTTTTTTGCAGCTTGCAGCTTCTCCTGCTCCTTCTCCTTCACTCTAAGCTGCTTTTGCAGTTTTGTTCTTTTTTTTTTTTTTTTTTTTTTGCAGCTTGCAGCTTCTCCTGCTCCTTCTCCTTCACTCTAAGCTGCTTTTGCAGTTTTTTCTTTTTTTTTCTTTTTTTTGCAGCTTGCAGCTTCTCCTGCTCCTTCTCCTCCACTCTAAGCTTCTTTTGCAGTTTTGTTCTTTTTTTCTTTTTTTTTGCAGCTTGCAACTTCTCCTGCTCCTTCTCCTCCACTCTAAGTTGCTTTTGCAGTTTTGTTCTTTTTTTTTTTTTTTTTTTTTTTTTTTTGCAGCTTGCAGCTTCTCCTGCTCCTTCTCCTTCACTCTAAGCTGCTTTTGCATTTTTGTTCTTTTTTTCTTTTTTATTCTTCTTTTTTGCAGCTGCAGCTTCTCCTGCTCCTTTTCCTTCACTCTAAGCTGCTTTTGCAGTTTTGTTCTTTTTTTTTTCTTTATTATTCTTTTTTTTGCAGCTTGCAGCTTCTCCTGCTCCTTCTCCTCCAATCTAAGCTGCTTTTGCAGTTTTGTTTTTTTTTTCTTTTTTTTTTTCAGCTTGCAGCTTCTCCTGCTCCTTCTCCTTCACTCTAAGCTGCTTTTGCAGTTTTGTTCTTTTTTTTCTTTTTTTCTTTTTTTTTTTGCAGCTTGCAGCTTCTCCTGCTCCTTCTCCTTCACTCTAAGCTGCTTTTGCAGTTTTGTTCTTTTTTTTTTTTTTTTTTTTTCTTTTTTTTTTTGCAGCTTGCAGCTTCTCCTGCTCCTTCTCCTTCACTCTAGGCTGCTTTTGCAGTTTTGTTCTTTTTTTTCTTTTCTTTTTTTTTGCAGCTTGCAGCTTCTCCTGCTCCTTCTCCTTCACTCAAAGCTGCTTTTGCAGTTTTGTTCTTTTTGTTCTTTTTTTTTTTTGCAGCTTGCAGCTTCTCCTGCTCCTTCTCCTTCACTCTAAGCTGCTTTTGCAGTTTTGTTCTTTTTTTTCTTTTTTTTTTTTTGCAGCTTGCAGCTTCTCCTGCTCCTTCTCCTTCACTCTAAGCTGCTTTTGCAGTTTTGTTCTTTTTTAAATTTTTTTGCAGCTTGCAGCTTCTCCTACTCCTTCTCCTTCACTCTAAGCTGCTTTTGCAGTTTTGTTCTTTTTTTTCTTTTTTTTCTTTTTTTTTGCAGCATGCAGCTTCTCCTGCTCCTTCTCCTTCACTCTAAGCTGCTTTTGCAGTTTTGTTCTTTTTTTTTCTTTTTTTTTTTAAGCTTGCAGCTTCTCCTGCTCCTTCTCCTTCACTCTAAGCTTCTTTTGCAGTTTTGTTCTTTTTTTCTTTTTTTTTGCAGCTTGCAGCTTCTCCTGCTCCTTCTCCTCCACTCTAAGTTGCTTTTGCAGTTTTGTTCTTTTTTTTTTTTTTTTTTTTTTTTTTGCAGCTTGCAGCTTCTCCTGCTCCTTCTCCTTCACTCTAAGCTGCTTTTGCATTTTTGTTCTTTTTTTCTTTTTTATTCTTCTTTTTTGCAGCTGCAGCTTCTCCTGCTCCTTTTCCTTCACTCTAAGCTGCTTTTGCAGTTTTGTTCTTTTTTTTTCTTTATTATTCTTTTTTTTGCAGCTTGCAGCTTCTCCTGCTCCTTCTCCTCCAATCTAAGCTGCTTTTGCAGTTTTGTTTTTTTTTTCTTTTTTTTTTTGCAGCTTGCAGCTTCTCCTGCTCCTTCTCCTTCACTCTAAGCTGCTTTTGCAGTTTTGTTCTTTTTTTTCTCTTTTTTCTTTTTTTTGCAGTTGCAGCTTCTCCTGCTCCTTCTCCTTCATTCAGAGCTGCTTTCGCAATTTTGTTCTTTTTTCTCTTTTTTTTCTTTTTTATTTTTTTGCAGCTTGCAGCTTCTCCTGCTCCTTCTCCTTCACTCTAAGCTGCTTTTGCATTTTTTTCTTTTTTTTTTGCAGCTTGCAGCTTCTCCTGCTCCTTCTCCTTCACTTTAAGCAGCTTTTGCAGTTTTGTTCTTTTTATTTCTTTTCATTTTTTTTGCAGCTTGCAGCTTCTCCTGCTCCTTCTCCTTCACTCTAAGCTGCTTTTGCATTTTTTTTTTGCAGCTTGCAGCTTCTCCTGCTCCTTCTCCTTCACTCAAAGCTGCTGTTGCAGTTTTGTTCTTTTTTTTCTTTTTTTTTTTTTTTGCAGCTAGCAGCTTCTCCTGCTCCTTCTCCTTCACTCTAAGCTGCTTTTGCAGTTTTGTTCTTTTTTTAATTTTTTTTTGCAGCTTGCAGCTTCTCCTACTCCTTCTCCTTCACTCTAAGCTGCTTTGCAGTTTTGTTCTTTTTTTTACTTTTTTTTTCTTTTTTTTTGCAGCATGCAGCTTCTCCTGCTCCTTCTCCTTCACTCTAAGCTGCTTTTGCAGTTTTTTTTTTCCTTTTTTTTTTGCAGCTTGCAGCTTCTCCTGCTCCTTCTCCTTCACTCTAAGCTGCTTTTGCAGTTTTGTTCCTTTTTTTCTCTTTTTTCTTTTTTTTGCAGCTTGCAGCTTCTCCTGCTCCTTCTCCTTCATTCTGAGCTGCTTTCGCAATTTTGTTCTTTTTTCTCTTTTTTTTTTTTTTTTTTTGCAGCTTGCAGCTTCTCCTGCTCCTTCTCCTTCACTCTAAGCTGCTTTTGCAGTTTTTTTTCTTTTTTTTTTTTGCAGCTTGCAACTTCTCCTGCTCCTTCTCCTTCACTCTAAGCAGCTTTTGCAGTTTTGTTCTTTTTTTTCTTTTTTTTTTTTGCAGCTTGCAGCTTCTCCTGCTCCTTCTCCTTCACTCTAAGTGCTTTTGCAGTTTTTTTTTTTTTTTTTTTTTTTTTGCAGCTTGCAGCTTCTCCTGCTCCTTCTCCTTCACTCAAAGCTGCTTTTGCAGTTTTGTTTTTTTTTTCTTTTTTTTTTTTTTTGCAGCTTGCAGCTTCTCCTGCTCCTTCTTCACTCTAAGCTGCTTTTGCAGTTTTGTTCTTTTTTTTCTTTTTTTTTTTTGCAGCTTGCAGCTTCTCCTGCTCCTTCTCCTCCAATCTAAGCTGCTTTTGCAGTTTTGTTCTTTTTTTTTCTTTTTTTTTGCAGCTTGCAGCTTCTCCTGCTCCTTCTCCTTCACTCTAAGCTGCTTTTGCAGTTTTGTTCTTTTTTTTTTTTTTTTTTTGCAGCTTGCAGCTTCTCCTGCTCCTTCTCCTTCACTCAAGCTGTTTTTGCAGTTTTTTCCTTTTTTTTCTTTTTTTCTTTGCAGCTTGCAGCTTCTCCTGCTCCTTCTCCTCACTCTAAGCTGCTTTTGCAGTTTTGTTCTTTTTTTTCTTTTTTTTGCAGCTTGCAGCTTCTCCTGCTCCTTCTCCTCACTCTAAGCTGCTTTTGCAGTTTTGTTCTTTTTTTCTTTTTTTTTGCAGCTTGCAGCTTCTCCTGCTCCTTCTCCTTCACTCTAAGCTGCTTTTGCAGTTTTGTTCTTTTTTTTTTTTTTTTTTTTTTGCAGCTTGCAGCTTCTCCTGCTCCTTCTCCTTCACTCTAAGCTGCTTTTGCAGTTTTTCTTTTTTTTTCTTTTTTTTGCAGCTTGCAGCTTCTCCTGCTCCTTCTCCTCCACTCTAAGCTTGCTTTTGCAGTTTTGTTCTTTTTTTTCTTTTTTTTCTTTTTTTTTTGCAGCTTGCAGCTTCTCCTGCTCCTTCTCCTTCACTCTAAGCTGCTTTTGCAGTTTTGTTTTTCTTTTTTTTTTGCAGCTTGCAGCTTCTCCTGCTCCTTCTCCTTCACTCTAAGCTGCTTTTGCAGTTTTGTTCTTTTTTTCTTTTTTTTTTGCAGCTTGCAGCTTCTCCTGCTCCTTCTCCTTCACTCTAAGCTGCTTTTGCAGTTTTGTTCTTTTTTTTTTTTTTTTTTGCAGCTTTGCAGCTTCTCCTGCTCCTTCTCCTTCACTCTAAGCTGCTTTTCATTTTGTTCTTTTTTTTTTGCATCTTGCAGCTTCTCCTGCTCCTTCTCCTTCACTCTAAGCTGCTTTTGCAGTTTTGTTCTTTTTTTTTTCTTTTTTTTTGCAGCTTGCAGCTTCTCCTGCTCCTTCTCCTTCACTCTAAGCTGCTTTTGCAGTTTTGTTCTTTTTTTTCTTTTTTTTGCAGCTTGCAGCTTCTCCTGCTCCTTCTCCTTCACTCTAAGCTGCTTTTGCAGTTTTTTTTTTTTTTCTTTTTTCTTTTTTTTTTTTTTTGCAGCTTGCAGCTTCTCCTGCTCCTTCTCCTTCACTCTAAGCTGCTTTTGCAGTTTTGTTCTTTTTTTTTTTTTTTTTTTGCAGCTTGCAGCTTCTCCTGCTCCTTCTCCTTCACTCTAAGCTGCTTTTGCAGTTTTGTTCTTTTTTTTCTTTTTTTTTTGCAGCTTGCAGCTTCTCCTGCTCCTTCTCCTTCACTCTAAGCTGCTTTTGCAGTTTTGTTCTTTTTTTTCTTTTTTTTGCAGCTTGCAGCTTCTCCTGCTCCTTCTCCTTCACTCTAAGCTGCTTTTGCAGTTTTGTTCTTTTTTTCTTTTTTTTTGCAGCTTGCAGCTTCTCCTGCTCCTTCTCCTTCACTCTAAGCTGCTTTTGCAGTTTTGTTCTTTTTTTTTTTTTTTTTTTTTGCAGCTTGCAGCTTCTCCTGCTCCTTCTCCTTCACTCTAAGCTGCTTTTGCAGTTTTGTTCTTTTTTTTCTTTTTTTTTTGCAGCTTGCAGCTTCTCCTGCTCCTTCTCCTTCACTCTAAGCTGCTTTTGCAGTTTTGTTCTTTTTTTTCTTTTTTTTGCAGCTTGCAGCTTCTCCTGCTCCTTCTCCTTCACTCTAAGCTGCTTTTGCAGTTTTGTTCTTTTTTTCTTTTTTTTTGCAGCTTGCAGCTTCTCCTGCTCCTTCTCCTTCACTCTAAGCTGCTTTTGCAGTTTTGTTCTTTTTTTCCTTTTTTTTGCAGCTTGCAGCTTCTCCTGCTCCTTCTCCTTCACTCTAAGCTGCTTTTGCAGTTTTGTTCTTTTTTTCTTTTTTTTTGCAGCTTGCAGCTTCTCCTGCTCCTTCTCCTTCACTCTAAGCTGCTTTTGCAGTTTTTTCTTTTTTTTTCTTTTTTTTGCAGCTTGCAGCTTCTCCTGCTCCTTCTCCTTCACTCTAAGCTGCTTTTGCAGTTTTGTTCTTTTTTTTCTTTTTTTTCTTTTTTTTTTTGCAGCTTGCAGCTTCTCCTGCTCCTTCTCCTTCACTCTAAGCTGCTTTTGCAGTTTTGTTTTTCTTTTTTTTTTGCAGCTTGCAGCTTCTCCTGCTCCTTCTCCTTCACTCTAAGCTGCTTTTGCAGTTTTGTTCTTTTTTTCTTTTTTTTTTTGCAGCTTGCAGCTTCTCCTGCTCCTTCTCCTTCACTCTAAGCTGCTTTTGCAGTTTTGTTCTTTTTTTTTTTTTTTTTTGCAGCTTGCAGCTTCTCCTGCTCCTTCTCCTTCACTCTAAGCTGCTTTTGCAGTTTTGTTCTTTTTTTTTGCAGCTTGCAGCTTCTCCTGCTCCTTCTCCTTCACTCTAAGCTGCTTTTGCAGTTTTGTTCTTTTTTTTCTTTTTTTTTGCAGCTTGCAGCTTCTCCTGCTCCTTCCTTCACTCTAAGCTGCTTTTGCAGTTTTGTTCTTTTTTTTTTTTGCAGCTTGCAGCTTCTCCTGCTCCTTCTCCTTCACTCTAAGCTGCTTTTGCAGTTTTGTTCTTTTTTTTCTTTTTTTTGCAGCTTGCAGCTTCTCCTGCTCCTTCTCCTTCACTCTAAGCTGCTTTTGCAGTTTTGTTCTTTTTTTTCTTTTTTTTGCAGCTTGCAGCTTCTCCTGCTCCTTCTCCTTCACTCTGCTTGCAGCTTCTCCTGCTCCTTCTCCTTCACTCTAAGCTGCTTTTGCAGTTTTTTCTTTTTTTTTTTGCAGCTTGCAGCTTCTCCTGCTCCTTCTCCTTCACTCTAAGCTGCTTTTGCAGTTTTGTTCTTTTTTTCTTTTTTTTTGCAGCTTGCAGCTTCTCCTGCTCCTTCTCCTTCACTCTAAGCTGCTTTTGCAGTTTTGTTCTTTTTTTTTTCTTTTTTTTGCAGCTTGCAGCTTCTCCTGCTCCTTCTCCTTCACTCTAAGCTGCTTTTGCAGTTTTGTTCTTTTTTTTCTTTTTTTTTGCAGCTTGCAGCTTCTCCTGCTCCTTCTCCTTCACTCTAAGCTGCTTTTGCAGTTTTGTTCTTTTTTTTTTTGCAGCTTGCAGCTTCTCCTGCTCCTTCTCCTTCACTCTAAGCTGCTTTTGCAGTTTTGTTCTTTTTTTTTTTTTTTTTTTTTTGCAGCTTGCAGCTTCTCCTGCTCCTTCTCCTTCACTCTAAGCTGCTTTTGCAGTTTTGTTCTTTTTTTCTTTTTTTTTGCAGCTTGCAGCTTCTCCTGCTCCTTCTCCTTCACTCTAAGCTGCTTTTGCAGTTTTGTTCTTTTTTTCTTCTTTTTTTTGCAGCTTGCAGCTTCTCCTGCTCCTTCTCCTTCACTCTAAGCTGCTTTTGCAGTTTTGTTCTTTTTTTTCTTTTTTTTTGCAGCTTGCAGCTTCTCCTGCTCCTTCTCCTTCACTCTAAGCTGCTTTTGCAGTTTTGTTCTTTTTTTTTCTTTTTTTTTTTGCAGCTTGCAGCTTCTCCTGCTCCTTCTCCTTCACTCTAAGCTGCTTTTGCAGTTTTGTTCTTTTTTTCTTTTTTTTTGCAGCTTGCAGCTTCTCCTGCTCCTTCTCCTTCACTCTAAGCTGCTTTTGCAGTTTTGTTCTTTTTTTTCTTTTTTTCTTTTTTTTTGCAGCTTGCAGCTTCTCCTGCTCCTTCTCCTTCACTCTAAGCTGCTTTTGCAGTTTTGTTCTTTTTTTTCTTTTTTTTCTTTTTTTTTGCAGCTTGCAGCTTCTCCTGCTCCTTCTCCTTCACTCTAAGCTGCTTTTGCATTTTTTTTCTTTTTTTTCTTTTTTTTTGCAGCTTGCAGCTTCTCCTGCTCCTTCTCCTTCACTCTAAGCTGCTTTTGCAGTTTTGTTCTTTTTTTTTTTTTTCTTTTTTTTTGCAGCTTGCAGCTTCTCCTGCTCCTTCTCCTTCACTCTAAGCTGCTTTTGCAGTTTTTTTTTTTTTTTTTTTTTTTTTTTTTTGCAGCTTGCAGCTTCTCCTGCTCCTTCTCCTTCACTCTAAGCTGCTTTTGCAGTTTTGTTCTTTTTTTTTTTTTTTTTTTTTTGCAGCTTGCAGCTTCTCCTGCTCCTTCTCCTTCACTCTAAGCTGCTTTTGCAGTTTTTTTCTTTTTTTCTTTTTTTTTGCAGCTTGCAGCTTCTCCTGCTCCTTCTCCTTCACTCTAAGCTGCTTTTGCAGTTTTGTTCTTTTTTTTTTTTTTTTTTTTTTTTGCAGCTTGCAGCTTCTCCTGCTCCTTCTCCTTCACTCTAAGCTGCTTTTGCAGTTTTGTTCTTTTTTTTTGCAGCTTGCAGCTTCTCCTGCTCCTTCTCCTTCACTCTAAGCTGCTTTTGCAGTTTTGTTCTTTTTTTTCTTTTTTTTGCAGCTTGCAGCTTCTCCTGCTCCTTCTCCTTCACTCTAAGCTGCTTTTGCAGTTTTGTTCTTTTTTTTTTTTTTTTTTTTGCAGCTTGCAGCTTCTCCTGCTCCTTCTCCTTCACTCTAAGCTGCTTTTGCAGTTTTGTTCTTTTTTTTTCTTTTTTTTTTTGCAGCTTGCAGCTTCTCCTGCTCCTTCTCCTTCACTCTAAGCTGCTTTTGCAGTTTTGTTCTTTTTTTTCTTTTTTTTCTTTTTTTTTTTGCAGCTTGCAGCTTCTCCTGCTCCTTCTCCTTCACTCTAAGCTGCTTTTGCAGTTTTGTTCTTTTTTTTCTTTTTTTTTTTTTTTTTTGCAGCTTGCAGCTTCTCCTGCTCCTTCTCCTTCACTCTAAGCTGCTTTTGCAGTTTTGTTCTTTTTTTTTGCAGCTTGCAGCTTCTCCTGCTCCTTCTCCTTCACTCTAAGCTGCTTTTGCAGTTTTGTTCTTTTTTTCTTTTTTTTTTGCAGCTTGCAGCTTCTCCTGCTCCTTCTCCTTCACTCTAAGCTGCTTTTGCAGTTTTGTTCTTTTTTTTCTTTTTTTTTTTTTTTTTTTTGCAGCTTGCAGCTTCTCCTGCTCCTTCTCCTTCACTCTAAGCTGCTTTTGCAGTTTTGTTCTTTTTTTTCTTTTTTTTCTTTTTTTTTTGCAGCTTGCAGCTTCTCCTGCTCCTTCTCCTTCACTCTAAGCTGCTTTTGCAGTTTTGTTCTTTTTTTTTCTTTTTTTCTTTTTTTTTTTGCAGCTTGCAGCTTCTCCTGCTCCTTCTCCTTCACTCTAAGCTGCTTTTGCAGTTTTGTTTTTTTCTTTTTTTTTTTTTTTTTTGCAGCTTGCAGCTTCTCCTGCTCCTTCTCCTTCACTCTAAGCTGCTTTTGCAGTTTTGTTCTTTTTTTTTTGCAGCTTGCAGCTTCTCCTGCTCCTTCTCCTTCACTCTAAGCTGCTTTTGCAGTTTTGTTCTTTTTTTTCTTTTTTTTTGCAGCTTGCAGCTTCTCCTGCTCCTTCTCCTTCACTCTAAGCTGCTTTTGCAGTTTTGTTCTTTTTTTTCTTTTTTTTGCAGCTTGCAGCTTCTCCTGCTCCTTCTCCTTCACTCTAAGCTGCTTTTGCAGTTTTGTTCTTTTTTTCTTTTTTTTTGCAGCTTGCAGCTTCTCCTGCTCCTTCTCCTTCACTCTAAGCTGCTTTTGCAGTTTTGTTCTTTTTTTTTTTTTTTTTTTTTGCAGCTTGCAGCTTCTCCTGCTCCTTCTCCTTCACTCTAAGCTGCTTTTGCAGTTTTTTCTTTTTTTTTCTTTTTTTTTTGCAGCTTGCAGCTTCTCCTGCTCCTTCTCCTTCACTCTAAGCTGCTTTTGCAGTTTTGTTCTTTTTTTTCTTTTTTTTCTTTTTTTTTTTGCAGCTTGCAGCTTCTCCTGCTCCTTCTCCTTCACTCTAAGCTGCTTTTGCATTTTTTTTCTTTTTTTTCTTTTTTTTTGCAGCTTGCAGCTTCTCCTGCTCCTTCTCCTTCACTCTAAGCTGCTTTTGCAGTTTTGTTCTTTTTTTTTTTTATTCTTTTTTTTTGCAGCTTGCAGCTTCTCCTGCTCCTTCT
>NC_090731.1:60799793-60837293 GCF_036898095.1 Palaemon carinicauda
TTTTGCAGTTTTGTTCTTTTTTTTTCTTTTTTATTGTTTTTTTTTTTTTGCAGCTTGCAGCTTCTCCTGCTCCTTCTCCTTCACTCTAAGCTGCTTTTGCAGTTTTGTTCTTTTTTTTTTTTTTTTTTTTTTTGCAGCTTGCAGCTTCTCCTGCTCCTTCTCCTTCACTCTAAGCTGCTTTTGCAGTTTTGTTCTTTTTTTTTTCTTTTTTTTTTTTTTGCAGCTTGCAGCTTCTCCTGCTCCTTCTCCTTCACTCTAAGCTGCTTTTGCAGTTTTGTTCTTTTTTTTTCTTTTTTTTCTTTTTTTTTTTTTGCAGCTTGCAGCTTCTCCTGCTCCTTCTCCTTCACTCTAAGCTGCTTTTGCAGTTTTGTTCTTTTTTTTTCTTTTTTTTTTTTTTTGCAGCTTGCAGCTTCTCCTGCTCCTTCTCCTTCACTCTAAGCTGCTTTTGCAGTTTTCTTCTTTTTTTTTTTTTTTTTGCAGCTTGCAGCTTCTCCTGCTCCTTCTCCTTCACTCTAAGCTGCTTTTGCAGTTTTGTTTTTTTTTTTTTTTTTTTTTGCAGCTTGCAGCTTCTCCTGCTCCTTCTCCTTCACTCTAAGCTGCTTTTGCAGTTTTGTTCTTTTTTTTTCTTTTTTTTTTTGCAGCTTGCAGCTTCTCCTGCTCCTTCTCCTTCACTCTAAGCTGCTTTTGCAGTTTTTTCTTTTTTTCTTTTTTTCTTTTTTTTTGCAGCTTGCAGCTTCTCCTGCTCCTTCTCCTTCACTCTAAGCTGCTTTTGCAGTTTTATTCTTTTTTTTTTTTTTTTGCAGCTTGCAGCTTCTCCTGCTCCTTCTCCTTCACTCTAAGCTGCTTTTGCAGTTTTGTTCTTTTTTTCATTTTTTTTGCAGCTTGCAGCTTCTCCTGCTCCTTCTCCTTCACTCTAAGCTGCTTTTGCAGTTTTGTTCTTTTTTTTTTGCAGCTTGCAGCTTCTCCTGCTCCTTCTCCTTCACTCTAAGCTGCTTTTGCAGTTTTGTTCTTTTTTTTTCTTTTTTTTTGCAGCTTGCAGCTTCTCCTGCTCCTTCTCCTTCACTCTAAGCTGCTTTTGCAGTTTTTTTTCTTATTTTTTTGCAGCTTGCAGCTTCTCCTGCTCCTTCTCCTTCACTCTAAGCTGCTTTTGCAGTTTTGTTTTTTTTCTTTTTTTTTGCAGCTTGCAGCTTCTCCTGCTCCTTCTCCTTCACTCTAAGCTGCTTTTGCAGTTTTGTTCTTTTTTTTTTCTTTTTTTTGCAGCTTGCAGCTTCTCCTGCTCCTTCTCCTTCACTCTAAGCTGCTTTTGCAGTTTTGTTTCTTTTTTTCTTTTTTTTCTTTTTTTTTTTTGCAGCTTGCAGCTTCTCCTGCTCCTTCTCCTTCACTCTAAGCTGCTTTTGCAGTTTTGTTTCTTTTTTTTTTTTTTTTTTGCAGCTTGCAGCTTCTCCTGCTCCTTCTCCTTCACTCTAAGCTGCTTTTGCAGTTTTGTTCTTTTTTCTTTTTTTTTTTTTTTTTTTGCAGCTTGCAGCTTCTCTGCTCCTTCTCCTTCACTCTAAGCTGCTTTTGCAGTTTTGTTTTTTTTTTTTTTTTTTTTTGCAGCTTGCAGCTTCTCCTGCTCCTTCTCCTTCACTCTAAGCTGCTTTTGCTTTTTGTTCTTTTTTTTTCTTTTTTTTGCAGCTTGCAGCTTCTCCTGCTCCTTCTCCTTCACTCTAAGCTGCTTTTGCAGTTTTTTTTCTTTTTTTTCTTTTTTTGCAGCTTGCAGCTTCTCCTGCTCCTTCTCCTTCACTCTAAGCTGCTTTTGCAGTTTTGTTCTTTTTTTTTTTTTTTTTTGCAGCTTGCAGCTTCTCCTGCTCCTTCTCCTTCACTCTAAGCTGCTTTTGCAGTTTTGTTCTTTTTTTCTTTTTTTTTTTTTGCAGCTTGCAGCTTCTCCTGCTCCTTCTCCTTCACTCTAAGCTGCTTTTGCAGTTTTGTTCTTTTTTTTTCTTTTTTTTTGCAGCTTGCAGCTTCTCCTGCTCCTTCTCCTTCACTCTAAGCTGCTTTTGCAGTTTTGTTCTTTTTTTTTTTTTTTTTTTTGCAGCTTGCAGCTTCTCCTGCTCCTTCTCCTTCACTCTAAGCTGCTTTTGCAGTTTTGTTTTTTTTTTGCAGCTTGCAGCTTCTCCTGCTCCTTCTCCTTCACTCTAAGCTGCTTTTGCAGTTTTGTTTTTTTTTCTTTTTTTTGCAGCTTGCAGCTTCTCCTGCTCCTTCTCCTTCACTCTAAGCTGCTTTTGCAGTTTTGTTCTTTTTTTCTTTTTTTTGCAGCTTGCAGCTTCTCCTGCTCCTTCTCCTTCACTCTAAGCTGCTTTTGCAGTTTTGTTCTTTTTTTCTTTTTTTTCTTTTTTTTTTGCAGCTTGCAGCTTCTCCTGCTCCTTCTCCTTCACTCTAAGCTGCTTTTTTTTTTCTTTTTTTTTGCAGCTTGCAGCTTCTCCTGCTCCTTCTCCTTCACTCTAAGCTGCTTTTGCAGTTTTTTTTCTTTTTTTTTTTTTTGCAGCTTGCAGCTTCTCCTGCTCCTTCTCCTTCACTCTAAGCTGCTTTTGCAGTTTTGTTCTTTTTTTTTTTTTTTTCTTTTTTTTGCAGCTTGCAGCTTCTCCTGCTCCTTCTCCTTCACTCTAAGCTGCTTTTGCAGTTTTGTTCTTTTTTTTCTTTTTTTTGCAGCTTGCAGCTTCTCCTGCTCCTTCTCCTTCACTCTAAGCTGCTTTTGCAGTTTTGTTCTTTTTTTTTTTTTTTTTTTGCAGCTTGCAGCTTCTCCTGCTCCTTCTCCTTCACTCTAAGCTGCTTTTGCAGTTTTGTTCTTTTTTTTCTTTTTTTTCTTTTTTTTTGCAGCTTGCAGCTTCTCCTGCTCCTTCTCCTTCACTCTAAGCTGCTTTTGCAGTTTTGTTCTTTTTTTTCTTTTTTTTGCAGCTTGCAGCTTCTCCTGCTCCTTCTCCTTCACTCTAAGCTGCTTTTGCAGTTTTGTTCTTTTTTTTCTTTTTTTTTGCAGCTTGCAGCTTCTCCTGCTCCTTCTCCTTCACTCTAAGCTGCTTTTGCAGTTTTGTTCTTTTTTTTTCTTTTTTTTTTTTGCAGCTTGCAGCTTCTCCTGCTCCTTCTCCTTCACTCTAAGCTGCTTTTGCAGTTTTGTTCTTTTTTTCTTTTTTTTTTTTGCAGCTTGCAGCTTCTCCTGCTCCTTCTCCTTCACTCTAAGCTGCTTTTGCAGTTTTGTTCTTTTTTTTCTTTTTTTTTTTTTTTGCAGCTTGCAGCTTCTCCTGCTCCTTCTCCTTCACTCTAAGCTGCTTTTGCAGTTTTTTTTTTTTTTTTTTTTTTTTTTTTGCAGCTTGCAGCTTCTCCTGCTCCTTCTCCTTCACTCTAAGCTGCTTTTGCAGTTCTTTTTTTCTTTTTTTTCTTTTTTTTTTTTGCAGCTTGCAGCTTCTCCTGCTCCTTCTCCTTCACTCTAAGCTGCTTTTGCAGTTTTGTTCTTTTTTTTTTTTTATTCTTTTTTTTTTGCAGCTTGCAGCTTCTCCTGCTCCTTCTCCTTCCACTCTAAGCTGCTTTTGCAGTTTTATTCTTTTTTTCTTTTTTTTTTTTTTTTTTGCAGCTTGCAGCTTCTCCTGCTCCTTCTCCTTCACTCTAAGCTGCTTTTGCAGTTTTTTTTTTTTTTTTTTTTTTTTGCAGCTTGCAGCTTCTCCTGCTCCTTCTCCTTCACTCTAAGCTGCTTTTGCAGTTTTGTTCTTTTTTTTCTTTTTTGCAGCTTGCAGCTTCTCCTGCTCCTTCTCCTTCACTCTAAGCTGCTTTTGCAGTTTTTTTCTTTTTTTTTTTTTTTTGCAGCTTGCAGCTTCTCCTGCTCCTTCTCCTTCACTCTAAGCTGCTTTTGCAGTTTTTTTCTTTTTTTTTTTTTTTTTGCAGCTTGCAGCTTCTCCTGCTCCTTCTCCTTCACTCTAAGCTGCTTTTGCATTTTTTTTTTTTTTTTTTTTTTTTTTGCAGCTTGCAGCTTCTCCTGCTCCTTCTCCTTCACTCTAAGCTGCTTTTGCAGTTTTGTTCTTTTTTTTCTTTTTTTTTGCAGCTTGCAGCTTCTCCTGCTCCTTCTCCTTCACTCTAAGCTGCTTTTGCAGTTTTGTTCTTTTTTTTCTTTTTTTGCAGCTTGCAGCTTCTCCTGCTCCTTCTCCTTCACTCTAAGCTGCTTTTGCAGTTTTGTTCTTTTTTTCTTTTTTTTTGCAGCTTGCAGCTTCTCCTGCTCCTTCTCCTTCACTCTAAGCTGCTTTTGCAGTTTTGTTCTTTTTTTTTGCAGCTTGCAGCTTCTCCTGCTCCTTCTCCTTCACTCTAAGCTGCTTTTGCAGTTTTGTTCTTTTTTTTTTTGCAGCTTGCAGCTTCTCCTGCTCCTTCTCCTTCACTCTAAGCTGCTTTTGCAGTTTCTTTTTTTTCTTTTTTTTCTTTTTTTTTTTGCAGCTTGCAGCTTCTCCTGCTCCTTCTCCTTCACTCTAAGCTGCTTTTGCAGTTTTGTTCTTTTTTTTCTTTTTTATTCTTTTTTTTTGCAGCTTGCAGCTTCTCCTGCTCCTTCTCCTTCACTCTAAGCTGCTTTTGCAGTTTTGTTTTTTTTCTTTTTTTTTTGCAGCTTGCAGCTTCTCCTGCTCCTTCTCCTTCACTCTAAGCTGCTTTTGCAGTTTTGTTCTTTTTTTTTCTTTTTTATTTTTTTTTGCAGCTTGCAGCTTCTCCTGCTCCTTCTCCTTCACTCTAAGCTGCTTTTGCAGTTTTTTTTTCTTTTTTTTTGCAGCTTGCAGCTTCTCCTGCTCCTTCTCCTTCACTCTAAGCTGCTTTTGCAGTTTTTATTCTTTTTTTTTGCAGCTTGCAGCTTCTCCTGCTCCTTCTCCTTCACTCTAAGCTGCTTTTGCATTTTTTTTTTTTTCTTTTTTTTTTGCAGCTTGCAGCTTCTCCTGCTCCTTCTCCTTCACTCTAAGCTGCTTTTGCAGTTTTGTTCTTTTTTTTTCATTTTTTTTGCAGCTTGCAGCTTCTCCTGCTCCTTCTCCTTCACTCTAAGCTGCTTTTGCAGTTTTGTTCTTTTTTTTTCTTTTTTTTTTGCAGCTTGCAGCTTCTCCTGCTCCTTCTCCTTCACTCTAAGCTGCTTTTGCAGTTTTGTTTTTTTTTTCTTTTTTTTTGCAGCTTGCAGCTTCTCCTGCTCCTTCTCCTTCACTCTAAGCTGCTTTTGCAGTTTTTTGTTTTCTTTTTTTTATTCTTTTTTTTTTTTTGCAGCTTGCAGCTTCTCTGCTCCTTCTCCTTCACTCTAAGCTGCTTTTGCAGTTTTGTTCTTTTTTTTTTTTTTTCTTTTTTTTGCAGCTTGCAGCTTCTCCTGCTCCTTCTCCTTCACTCTAAGCTGCTTTTGCAGTTTTGTTCTTTTTTTTTTTTTCTTTTTTTTTGCAGCTTGCAGCTTCTCCTGCTCCTTCTCCTTCACTCTAAGCTGCTTTTGCAGTTTTTTTTTTTTTTCTTTTTTATTTCTTTTTTTTGCAGCTTGCAGCTTCTCCTGCTCCTTCTCCTTCACTCTAAGCTGCTTTTGCAGTTTTTTTTTTTTTTTTTTTTTTTTTTTTTTTTTTGCAGCTTGCAGCTTCTCCTGCTCCTTCTCCTCCACTCTAAGCTGCTTTTGCAGTTTTGTTCTTTTTTCTTTTTATTTTTGCAGCTTGCAGCTTCTCCTGCTCCTTCTCCTTCACTCTAAGCTGCTTTTGCAGTTTTGTTCTTTTTTCTTTTTTTTTTGCAGCTTGCAGCTTCTCCTGCTCCTTCTCCTTCACTCTAAGCTGCTTTTGCAGTTTTGTTCTTTTTTTCTTTTTTTTTTTTTTTTTGCAGCTTGCAGCTTCTCCTGCTCCTTCTCCTTCACTCTAAGCTGCTTTTGCAGTTTTTTCTTTTTTTTCTTTTTTTTTTGCAGCTTGCAGCTTCTCCTGCTCCTTCTCCTTCACTCTAAGCTGCTTTTGCAGTTTTTCTTTTTTTTTTTTTTTTTTGCAGCTTGCAGCTTCTCCTGCTCCTTCTCCTTCACTCTAAGCTGCTTTTGCAGTTTTGTTCTTTTTTTTTTTTTTGCAGCTTGCAGCTTCTCCTGCTCCTTCTCCTTCACTCTAAGCTGCTTTTGCAGTTTTGTTCTGTTTTTTCTTTTTTTTCTTTTTTTTTTGCAGCTTGCAGCTTCTCCTGCTCCTTCTCCTTCACTCTAAGCTGCTTTTGCAGTTTTTTCTTTTTTTTCTTTTTTTGCAGCTTGCAGCTTCTCCTGCTCCTTCTCCTTCACTCTAAGCTGCTTTTGCAGTTTTGTTCTTTTTTTCTTTTTTATTCTTTTTTTTTTGCAGCTTGCAGCTTCTCCTGCTCCTTCTCCTTCACTCTAAGCTGCTTTTGCAGTTTTGTTCTTTTTTTTCTTTTTATTCTTTTTTTTGCAGCTTGCAGCTTCTCCTGCTCCTTCTCCTTCACTCTAAGCTGCTTTTGCAGTTTTTTTTTCTTTTTTTTATTTTTTTTTTTTTGCAGCTTGCAGCTTCTCCTGCTCCTTCTCCTTCACTCTAAGCTGCTTTTGCAGTTTTGTTCTTTTTTTTCTTTTTTTTTGCAGCTTGCAGCTTCTCCTGCTCCTTCTCCTTCACTCTAAGCTGCTTTTGCTTTTTTCTTTTTTTTTTCTTTTTTTTTTGCAGCTTGCAGCTTCTCCTGCTCCTTCTCCTTCACTCTAAGCTGCTTTTGCAGTTTTGTTCTTTTTTTTTCTTTTTTTTTTTTGCAGCTTGCAGCTTCTCCTGCTCCTTCTCCTTCACTCTAAGCTGCTTTTGCAGTTTTTTCTTTTTTTTCTTTTTTTTTTGCAGCTTGCAGCTTCTCCTGCTCCTTCTCCTTCACTCTAAGCTGCTTTTGCAGTTTTGTTCTTTTTTTTCTTTTTTTTTGCAGCTTGCAGCTTCTCCTGCTCCTTCTCCTTCACTCTAAGCTGCTTTTGCAGTTTTGTTCTTTTTTTTCTTTTTTTTTTTGCAGCTTGCAGCTTCTCCTGCTCCTTCTCCTTCACTCTAAGCTGCTTTTGCAGTTTTGTTCTTTTTTTTCTTTTTTTTTTTTTTTTTTTGCAGCTTGCAGCTTCTCCTGCTCCTTCTCCTTCACTCTAAGCTGCTTTTGCAGTTTTGTTCTTTTTTTCTTTTTTTTTTTTTGCAGCTTGCAGCTTCTCCTGCTCCTTCTCCTTCACTCTAAGCTGCTTTTGCAGTTTTGTTCTTTTTTTTCTTTTTTTTTTTTTGCAGCTTGCAGCTTCTCCTGCTCCTTCTCCTTCACTCTAAGCTGCTTTTGCAGTTTTGTTCTTTTTTTTTCTTTTTTTTCTTTTTTTTTTGCAGCTTGCAGCTTCTCCTGCTCCTTCTCCTTCACTCTAAGCTGCTTTTGCAGTTTTGTTCTTTTTTTTTCTTTTTTTTTTTTTTTGCAGCTTGCAGCTTCTCCTGCTCCTTCTCCTTCACTCTAAGCTGCTTTTGCAGTTTTCTTCTTTTTTTTTTTTTTTTTTGCAGCTTGCAGCTTCTCCTGCTCCTTCTCCTTCACTCTAAGCTGCTTTTGCAGTTTTGTTTTTTTTTTTTTTTTTTTGCAGCTTGCAGCTTCTCCTGCTCCTTCTCCTTCACTCTAAGCTGCTTTTGCAGTTTTGTTCTTTTTTTTTCTTTTTTTTTTTTTTTTTTGCAGCTTGCAGCTTCTCCTGCTCCTTCTCCTTCACTCTAAGCTGCTTTTGCAGTTTTGTTCTTTTTTTTCTTTTTTTCTTTTTTTTGCAGCTTGCAGCTTCTCCTGCTCCTTCTCCTTCACTCTAAGCTGCTTTTGCAGTTTTTTCTCTTTTTTTTTTTTTTGCAGCTTGCAGCTTCTCCTGCTCCTTCTCCTTCACTCTAAGCTGCTTTTGCAGTTTGTTCCTTTTTTCATTTTTTTTGCAGCTTGCAGCTTCTCCTGCTCCTTCTCCTTCACTCTAAGCTGCTTTTGCAGTTTTGTTCTTTTTTTTTTTTTGCAGCTTGCAGCTTCTCCTGCTCCTTCTCCTTCACTCTAAGCTGCTTTTGCAGTTTTGTTCTTTTTTTTTCTTTTTTTTTGCAGCTTGCAGCTTCTCCTGCTCCTTCTCCTTCACTCTAAGCTGCTTTTGCAGTTTTTTTTCATTTTTTTTGCAGCTTGCAGCTTCTCCTGCTCCTTCTCCTTCACTCTAAGCTGCTTTTGCAGTTTTTTTTTTTCTTTTTTTTTGCAGCTTGCAGCTTCTCCTGCTCCTTCTCCTTCACTCTAAGCTGCTTTTGCAGTTTTGTTCTTTTTTTTTCATCTTTTTTTTGCAGCTTGCAGCTTCTCCTGCTCCTTCTCCTTCACTCTAAGCTGCTTTTGCAGTTTTGTTCTCTTTTTTTCTTTTTTATTCTTTTTTTTTGCAGCTTGCAGCTTCTCCTGCTCCTTCTCCTTCACTCTAAGCTGCTTTTGCAGTTTTGTTTCTTTTTTTTTCTTTTTTTTGCAGCTTGCAGCTTCTCCTGCTCCTTCTCCTTCACTCTAAGCTGCTTTTGCAGTTTTGTTCTTTTTTCTTTTTTTTTTTTTTTTTTGCAGCTTGCAGCTTCTCCTGCTCCTTCTCCTTCACTCTAAGCTGCTTTTGCAGTTTTGTCCTTTTTTTTTTTTTTTTGCAGCTTGCAGCTTCTCCTGCTCCTTTCCTTCACTCTAAGCTGCTTTTGCAGTTTGTTCTTTTTTCTTTTTTTTTCTTTTTTTTGCAGCTTGCAGCTTCTCTGCTCCTTCTCCTTCACTCTAAGCTGCTTTTGCAGTTTTTTTTTCTTTTTTTTCTTTTTTTGCAGCTTGCAGCTTCTCCTGCTCCTTCTCCTTCACTCTAAGCTGCTTTTGCAGTTTTTTCTTTTTTTTTTATTTTTTTTGCAGCTTGCAGCTTCTCCTGCTCCTTCTCCTTCACTCTAAGCTGCTTTTGCAGTTTTGTTCTTTTTTTTTTTTTATTTTTTTGCAGCTTGCAGCTTCTCCTGCTCCTTCTCCTTCACTCTAAGCTGCTTTTGCAGTTTTGTTCTTTTTTTTTTTTTTTTTGCAGCTTGCAGCTTCTCCTGCTCCTTCTCCTTCACTCTAAGCTGCTTTTGCAGTTTTGTTCTTTTTTTTCTTTTTTTTTTTGCAGCTTGCAGCTTCTCCTGCTCCTTCTCCTTCACTCTAAGCGCTTTTGCAGTTTTTTTTTTTTTGCAGCTTGCAGCTTCTCCTGCTCCTTCTCCTTCACTCTAAGCTGCTTTTGCAGTTTTGTTCTTTTTTTTTTTTTTTTTGCAGCTTGCAGCTTCTCCTGCTCCTTCTCCTTCACTCTAAGCTGCTTTTGCAGTTTTGTTCTTTTTTTCTTTTTTTTTGCAGCTTGCAGCTTCTCCTGCTCCTTCTCCTTCACTCTAAGCTGCTTTTGCAGTTTTGTTCTTTTTTTTCTTTTTTTTTTTTTTTTGCAGCTTGCAGCTTCTCCTGCTCCTTCTCCTTCACTCTAAGCAGTTTTGTTCTTTTTTTTTTTTTTGCAGCTTGCAGCTTCTCCTGCTCCTTCTCCTTCACTCTAAGCTGCTTTTGCAGTTTTTTTTCTTTTTTTTTTTTTTGCAGCTTGCAGCTTCTCCTGCTCCTTCTCCTTCACTCTAAGCTGCTTTTGCAGTTCTTTTTTTCTTTTTTTTTTCTTTTTTTTGCAGCTTGCAGCTTCTCCTGCTCCTTCTCCTTCACTCTAAGCTGCTTTTGCAGTTTTGTTCTTTTTTTCTTTTTTTTGCAGCTTGCAGCTTCTCCTGCTCCTTCTCCTTCACTCTAAGCTGCTTTTGCAGTTTTGTTCTTTTTTTTTTTTTGCAGCTTGCAGCTTCTCCTGCTCCTTCTCCTTCACTCTAAGCTGCTTTTGCAGTTTTGTTCTTTTTTTTCTTTTTTTTTGCAGCTTGCAGCTTCTCCTGCTCCTTCTCCTTCACTCTAAGCTGCTTTTGCAGTTTTGTTCTTTTTTTTCTTTTTTTTTGCAGCTTGCAGCTTCTCCTGCTCCTTCTCCTTCACTCTAAGCTGCTTTTGCAGTTTTGTTCTTTTTTTTCTTTTTTTTTTTGCAGCTTGCAGCTTCTCCTGCTCCTTCTCCTTCACTCTAAGCTGCTTTTGCAGTTTTGTTCTTTTTTTCTTTTTTTTTTTTGCAGCTTGCAGCTTCTCCTGCTCCTTCTCCTTCACTCTAAGCTGCTTTTGCAGTTTTGTTCTTTTTTTCTTTTTTTCTTTTTTTTTGCAGCTTGCAGCTTCTCCTGCTCCTTCTCCTTCACTCTAAGCTGCTTTTGCAGTTTTGTTCTTTTTTTTTTTTTTTTTGCAGCTTGCAGCTTCTCCTGCTCCTTCTCCTTCACTCTAAGCTGCTTTTGCATTTTGTTCTTTTTTTCTTTTTTATTTTTTTTTTGCAGCTTGCAGCTTCTCCTGCTCCTTCTCCTTCACTCTAAGCTGCTTTTGCAGTTTTGTTCTTTTTTTTTTTTTATTCTTTTTTTTTTGCAGCTTGCAGCTTCTCCTGCTCCTTCTCCTTCACTCTAAGCTGCTTTTGCAGTTTTATTCTTTTTTTTTTTCTTTTTTATTTTTTTTTTTTGCAGCTTGCAGCTTCTCCTGCTCCTTCTCCTCACTCTAAGCTGCTTTTGCAGTTTTATTTTTTTTTTTTTTTTTTTATTTTTTTTTTTTTGCAGCTTGCAGCTTCTCCTGCTCCTTCTCCTTCACTCTAAGCTGCTTTTGCAGTTTTGTTCTTTTTTTTCTTTTTTTGCAGCTTGCAGCTTCTCCTGCTCCTTCTCCTTCACTCTAAGCTGCTTTTGCAGTTTTTTCTTTTTTTTTTACTTTTTTTGCAGCTTGCAGCTTCTCCTGCTCCTTCTCCTCCACTCTAAGCTGCTTTTGTAGTTTTATTCTTTTTTTTTATTTTTTTGCAGCTTGCAGCTTCTCCTGCTCCTTCTCCTTCACTCTAAGCTGCTTTTGCAGTTTTTTTTTTTTTTTTTTTTTTTTTTTTTTTGCAGCTTGCAGCTTCTCCTGCTCCTTCTCCTCCACTCTAAGCTGCTTTTGCAGTTTTGTTCTTTTTTTTTCTTTTTTTTTTGCAGCTTGCAGCTTCTCCTGCTCCTTCTCCTTCACTCTAAGCTGCTTTTGCAGTTTTGTTCTTTTTTTCTTTTTTTGCAGCTTGCAGCTTCTCCTGCTCCTTCTCCTTCACTCTAAGCTGCTTTTGCAGTTTTGTTCTTTTTTTCTTTTTTTTTTTTTTGCAGCTTGCAGCTTCTCCTGCTCCTTCTCCTTCACTCTAAGCTGCTTTTGCAGTTTTGTTCTTTTTTTTTTGCAGCTTGCAGCTTCTCCTGCTCCTTCTCCTTCACTCTAAGCTGCTTTTGCAGTTTTGTTCTTTTTTTTTTTGCAGCTTGCAGCTTCTCCTGCTCCTTCTCCTTCACTCTAAGCTGCTTTTGCAGTTTTGTCTTTTTTTTCTTTTTTTTTTTTTTGCAGCTTGCAGCTTCTCCTGCTCCTTCTCCTTCACTCTAAGCTGCTTTTGCAGTTTTGTTCTTTTTTTTCTTTTTTTTTGCAGCTTGCAGCTTCTCCTGCTCCTTCTTCACTCTAAGCTGCTTTTGCAGTTTTGTTCTTTTTTTCTTTTTTTTGCAGCTTGCAGCTTCTCCTGCTCCTTCTCCTTCACTCTAAGCTGCTTTTGCAGTTTTGTTCTTTTTTTTGCAGCTTGCAGCTTCTCCTGCTCCTTCTCCTTCACTCTAAGCTGCTTTTGCAGTTTTGTTCTTTTTTTTCTTTTTTTTTTGCAGCTTGCAGCTTCTCCTGCTCCTTCTCCTTCACTCTAAGCTGCTTTTGCAGTTTTGTTCTTTTTTTTCTTTTTTATTCTTTTTTTTTTTGCAGCTTGCAGCTTCTCCTGCTCCTTCTCCTTCACTCTAAGCTGCTTTTGCAGTTTTGTTCTTTTTTTTCTTTTTTATTCTTTTTTTTTGCAGCTTGCAGCTTCTCCTGCTCCTTCTCCTTCACTCTAAGCTGCTTTTGCAGTTTTTTTCTATTTTTTTTTGCAGCTTGCAGCTTCTCCTGCTCCTTCTCCTTCACTCTAAGCTGCTTTTGCAGTTTTGTTCTTTTTTTTTCTTTTTCATTTTTTTTTTGCAGCTTGCAGCTTCTCCTGCTCCTTCTCCTTCACTCTAAGCTGCTTTTGCAGTTTTATTCTTTTTTTTCTTTTTTATTCTTTTTTTTGCAGCTTGCAGCTTCTCCTGCTCCTTCTCCTTCACTCTAAGCTGCTTTTGCAGTTTTGTTTTTTTTTCTTTTTTTTGCAGCTTGCAGCTTCTCCTGCTCCTTCTCCTTCACTCTAAGCTGCTTTTGCAGTTTTGTTCTTTTTTTTTTGCAGCTTGCAGCTTCTCCTGCTCCTTCTCCTTCACTCTAAGCTGCTTTTGCAGTTTTGTTCTTTTTTTTTTTTTTTTTTTGCAGCTTGCAGCTTCTCCTGCTCCTTCTCCTTCACTCTAAGCTGCTTTTGCAGTTTTGTTTTTTTTTCTTTTTTTTGCAGCTTGCAGCTTCTCCTGCTCCTTCTCCTTCACTCTAAGCTGCTTTTGCAGTTTTGTTCTTTTTTTTTTTGCAGCTTGCAGCTTCTCCTGCTCCTTCTCCTTCACTCTAAGCTGCTTTTGCAGTTTTTTTTTTTATTTTTTTTTTTTTGCAGCTTGCAGCTTCTCCTGCTCCTTCTCCTTCACTCTAAGCTGCTTTTGCAGTTTTGTTCTTTTTTTTTGCAGCTTGCAGCTTCTCCTGCTCCTTCTCCTTCACTCTAAGCTGCTTTTGCAGTTTTGTTCTTTTTTTTTTTTTTTTTTTTTGCAGCTTGCAGCTTCTCCTGCTCCTTCTCCTTCACTCTAAGCTGCTTTTGCAGTTTTGTTCTTTTTTTTTGCAGCTTGCAGCTTCTCCTGCTCCTTCTCCTTCACTCTAAGCTGCTTTTGCAGTTTTGTTCTTTTTTTATTTTTTTTTTTTTTTTGCAGCTTGCAGCTTCTCCTGCTCCTTCTCCTTCACTCTAAGCTGCTTTTGCAGTTTTGTTCTTTTTTTTTCTTTTTTTGCAGCTTGCAGCTTCTCCTGCTCCTTCTCCTTCACTCTAAGCTGCTTTTGCAGTTTTTTCTTTTTTTTTACTTTTTTGCAGCTTCTCCTGCTCCTTCTCCTTCACTCTAAGCTGCTTTTGCAGTTTAGTTCCTTTTTTCATTTTTTTTGCAGCTTGCAGCTTCTCCTGCTCCTTCTCCTTCACTCTAAGCTGCTTTTGCAGTTTTGTTCTTTTTTTTTGCAGCTTGCAGCTTCTCCTGCTCCTTCTACTTCACTCTAAGCTGCTTTTGCAGTTTTGTTCTTTTTTTTTCTTTTTTTTTGCAGCTTGCAGCTTCTCCTCTCCTTCTCCTTCACTCTAAGCTGCTTTTGCAGTTTTTTTTCATATTTTTTTGCATTTGCAGCTTCTCCTGCTCCTTCTCCTTCACTCTAAGCTGCTTTTGCAGTTTTTTTTTTCTTTTTTTTTGCAGCTTGCAGCTTCTCCTGCTCCTTCTCCTTCACTCTAAGCTGCTTTTGCAGTTTTGTTCTTTTTTTTTCATCTTTTTTTTGCAGCTTGCAGCTTCTCCTGCTCCTTCTCCTTCACTCTAAGCTGCTTTTGCAGTTTTGTTCTCTTTTTTTCTTTTTTATTCTTTTTTTTTGCAGCTTGCAGCTTCTCCTGCTCCTTCTCCTTCACTCTAAGCTGCTTTTGCAGTTTTGTTTCTTTTTTTTTCTTTTTTTTGCAGCTTGCAGCTTCTCCTGCTCCTTCTCCTTCACTTAAGCTGCTTTTGCAGTTTTGTTCTTTTTTCTTTTTTTTTGTTTTTTTTTTGCAGCTTGCAGCTTCTCTGCTCCTTTTCTTCACTCTAAGCTGCTTTTGCAGTTTTGTCCTTTTTTTTTTTTTTTGCAGCTTGCAGCTTCTCTGCTCCTTTTCCTTCACTCTAAGCTGCTTTTGCTGTCTTGTTCTTTATTTCTTTTTTTTTCTTTTTTTTGCAGCTTAGCTTCTCTGCTCCTTCTCCTTCCCTAAGCTGCTTTTGCAGTTTTTTTTTCTTTTTTTTACTTTTTTTGCAACTTGCAGCTTCTCCTGCTCCTTCTCCTCCACTCTAAGCTGCTTTTGCAGTTTTATTCTTTTTGTTTTTATTTTTTTTGCAGCTTGCAGCTTCTCCTGCTCCTTCTCCTTCACTCTAAGCTGCTTTTGCAGTTTTGTTCATTTTTTTCTTTTTTATTTTTTTGCAGCTTGCAGCTTCTCCTGCTCCTTCTCCTTCACTCTAAGCTGCTTTTGCAGTTTTGTTCTTTTTTTTCCTTTTTTTTTGCAGCTTGCAGTTTCTCCTGCTCCTTCTCCTTCACTCTAAGCTGCTTTTGCAGTTTTGTTCTTTTTTTTCTTTTTTTTTTTGCAGCTTGCAGCTTCTCCTTCTCCTTCTCCTTCACTCTAAGCCGCTTTTGCAGTTTTTTTTTTTTTGCAGCTTGCAGCTTCTCCTGCTCCTTCTCCTTCACTCTAAGCTGCTTTTGCAGTTTTGTTCTTTTTTTCTTTTTTTTTTGCAGCTTGCAGCTTCTCCTGCTCCTTCTCCTTCACTCTGAGCTGCTTTTGCAGTTTTGTTCTTTTTTTCTTTTTTTTTGCAGCTTGCAGCTTCTCCTGCTCCTTCTCCTTCACTCTAAGCTGCTTTTGCAGTTTTGTTCTTTTTTTTCTTTTTTATTCTTTTTTTTGCAGCTTGCAGCTTCTCCTGCTCCTTCTCCTTCACTCTAAGCTGCTTTTTTTTTTGCAGCTTGCAGTTTCTCCTGCTCCTTCTCCTTCACTCTAAGCTGCTTTTGCAGTTTTTTTTCTTTTTTATTTTTTTTGCAGCTTGCAGCTTCTCCTGCTCCTTCTCCATCACTCTAAGCTGCTTTTGCAGTTTTATTCTTTTTTTTCTTTTTTTTTCTTTTTTTTGCAGCTTGCAGCTTCTCCTGCTCCTTCTCCTTCACTCTAAGCTGCTTTTGCAGTTTTGTTCTTTTTTTCCTTCTATTTTTGCAGCTTGCAGCTTCTCCTGCTCCTTCTCCTTCACTCTAAGCTGCTTTTGCAGTTTTGTTCTTTTTTTTTTTTTGCAGCTTGCAGCTTCTCCTGCTCCTTCTCCTTCACTCTAAGCTGCTTTTGCAGTTTTGTTCTTTTTTTTCTTTTTTTTTGCAGCTTGCAGCTTCTCCTGCTCCTTCTCCTTCACTCTAAGCTGCTTTTGCAGTTTTGTTCTTTTTTTTCTTTTTTTTTGCAGCTTGCAGCTTCTCCTGCTCCTTCTCCTTCACTCTAAGCTGCTTTTGCAGTTTTTGTTCTTTTTTTTCTTTTTTTTTTTGCAGCTTGCAGCTTCTCCTGCTCCTTCCCCTACACTCTAAACTGCTTTTGCAGTTTTGTTCTTTTTGTTCTTTTTTTTCTTTTGCAGCTAGCAGCTTCTCCTGCTCCTTCTCCTTCACTCTAAGCTGCTTTTGTAGTTTTGTTCTGTTTTTTTCTTTTTTATCATTTTTTTTGCAGCTTGCAGCTTCTCCTGCTCCTTCTCCTTCACTCTAAGCTGCCTTTGCAGTTTTGTTCTTTTTTATTTTTTTTTTTGCAGCTTGCAGCTTCTCCTGCTCCTTCTCCTTCACTCTAAGCTGCTTTTGCATATTTGTTCTTTTTTTCTTTTTTATTTTTTTTTTGCAACTGTAGCTTCTCATGCTCCTTCTCCTTCACTCTAAGCTGCTTTTGCAGTTTTGTTCTTTTTTTTATTTATTATTCTTTTTTTTTTGCAGCTTGCAGCTTCTCCCGCTCCTTCTCCTCCACTCTAAGCTGCTTTTGCAGTTTTATTCTTTTTTTATTTCTTTTTTATTTTATTTTTTTTGCAGCTTGCAGCTTCTCCTGCTCCTTCTCCTCCACTCTAAGCTGCTTTTGCAGTTTTATTTTTTTATTTTATTTTATTTTATTTTTTTTTTTTTGCAACTTGCAGCTTCTCTTGCTCCTTCTCCTCCACTCTAAGCTGCTTTTGCAGTTTTGTTCTTTTTTTTCTTTTTTTGCAGCTTGCAGCTTCTCCTGCTCCTCCTTCACTCTAAGCTGGTTTTGCAGTTTTTTTCTTTTTTTTTTACTTTTTTTGCAGCTTGCAGCTTCTCCTGCTCCTTCTCCTCCACTCTAAGCTGCTTTTGTAGTTTTATTCTCTTTGTTTTTATTTTCTTTGCATCTTGCAGCTTCTCCTGCTCCTTCTCCTTCACTCTAAGCTGCTTTTGCAGTTTTTTTTTTTTTTTTTTTTTTTTTTGCAGCTTGTAGCTTCTCCTGCTCCTTCTCCTCCACTCTAAGCTGCTTTTGCAGTTTTGTTCTTTTTTTTTCTTTTTTTTTTGCAGCTTGCAGTTTCTCCTTCTCCTTCTTCTTCACTCTAAGCTGCTTTTGTAGTTTTGTTCTTTTTTTCGTTTTTTCTGCAGCTTGCAGCTTCTCCTGCTCCTTCTCCTTCACTCTAAGCTGCTTTTGCAGTTTTGTTCTTTTTTTCTTTTTTTTTTTTTTGCAGCTTGCAGCTTCTCCTGCTCCTTCTCCTTCACTCTAAGCTGCTTTTGCAGTTTTGTTCTTTTTTTTGCAGCTTGCAGCTTCTCCTGCTCCCTCTCCTTCACTCTAAGCTGCTTTTGCAGTTTTGTTCTTTTTTTTTTTGCAGCTTGCAGCTTCTCCTGCTCCTTCTCCTTCACTCTAAGCTGCTTTTGCAGTTTTGCTCTTTTTTTTCTTTTTTTTTTTTTTGCAGCTTGCAGTTTCTCCTTCTCCTTCTTCTTCACTCTAAGCTGCTTTTGCAGTTTTGTTCTTTTTTTTCGTTTTTTTTTGCAGCTTTCAGCTTCTCCTGCTCCTTCTTCACTCTGAGCTGATTTTGCAGTTTTGTTCTTTTTTTCTTTTTTTTGCAGCTTGCAAGTTCTCCTGCTCCTTCTCCTTCACTCTAAGCTGCTTTTGCAGTTTTGTTCTTTTTTTTGCAGCTTGCAGCTTCTCCTGCTCCTTCTCCTTCACTCTAAGCTGCTTTTGCAGTTTTGTTCTTTTTTTTCTTTTTTTTTTGCAGCTTGAAGCTTCTCCTGCTCCTTCTCCTTCACTCTAAGCTGCTTTTGCAGTTTTGTTCTTTTTTTTCTTTTTTATTCTTTTCTTTTTTTGCAGCTTACAGCTTCTCCTGCTCCTTCTCCTTCACTTTAAGCTGCTTTTGCAGTTTTGTTCTTTTTTTTCTTTTTTATTCTTTTTTTTTGCAGCTTGCAGCTTCCCCTGCTCCTTCTCCTTCACTCTAAGCTGCTTTTGCAGTTTTTTTCTATTTTTTTTTGCAGCTTGCAGCTTCTCCTGCTCCTTCTCCTTCATTCTAAGCAGCTTTTGCAGTTTTGTTCTTTTTTTTTCTTTTTCATTACTTTTTTTGGCAGCTTGCAGCTTCTCCTGCTCCATCTCCTTCACTCTAAGCTGCATTTGCAGTTTTATTCTTTATTTTTCTTTTTTATTCTTTTTTTTGCAGCTTGCAGCTTCTCCTGCTCATTCTCCTTAACTCTAAGCTGCTTTTGCAGTTTTGTATTTTTTTTCCTTCTATTTTTGCAGCTTGCAGCTTCTCCTGCTCCTTCTCCTTCACTCTAAGCTGCTTTTGCAGTTTTGTTCTTTTTTTTTTGCAGCTTGCAGCTTCTCCTGCTCCTTCTCCTTCACTCTAAGCTGCCTTTGCAGTTTTGTTCTTTTTTTATTTTATTTTTTTTGCAGCTTGCAGCTTCTCCTGCTCCTTCTCCTTCACTCTAAGCTGCTTTTGCAGTTTTTTTTCCTTCTATTTTTGCAGCTTGCAGCTTCTCCTGCTCCTTCTCCTTCACTCTAAGCTGCTTTTGCAGTTTTGTTCTTTTTTTTTTTGCAGCTTGCAGCTTCTCCTGCTCCTTCTCCTTTACTCTAAGCTGCCTTTGCAGTTTTTTTTTTTATTTTATTTTTTTTTGCAGCTTGCAGCTTCTCCTGCTCCTTCTCCTTCACTCTAAGCTGCTTTTGCAGTTTTGTTCTTTTTTTTTGCAGCTTGCAGCTTCTCCTGCTCCATCTCCTTCACTCTAAGCTGCCTTTGCAGTTTTGTTCTTTTTTTATTTTATTTTTTTTTTGCAGCTTGCAGCTTCTCCTGCTCCTTCTCCTTCACTCTAAGCTGCTTTTGCAGTTTTGTTCTTTTTTTTTGCAGCTTGCAGCTTCTCCTGCTCCTTCTCCTTCACTCTAAGCTGCCTTTGCAGTTTTGTTCTTTTTTTATTTTATTTTTTTTTTTGCAGCTTGCAGCTTCTCCTGCTCCTTCTCCTTCACTCTAAGCTGCTTTTGCAGTTTTGTTCTTTTTTTTTCTTTTTTTGCAGCTTGCAGCTTCTCTTGCTCCTTCTCCTTCACTCTAAGCTGGTTTTGCAGTTTTTTTCTTTTTTTTACTATTTTTGCAGCTTCTCCTGCTCCTTCTCCTCCACTCTAAGCTGCTTTTGCAGTTTTATTCTCTTTGTTTTTATTTTTTTTTTGCAGCTTGCAGCTTCTCCTGCTCCTTCTCCTTCACTCTAAGCTGCTTTTGCAGTTTTGTTCTTTTTTTTCTTTTTTTTTTTTGCAGCTTGCAGCTTCTCCTGCTCCTTCTCCTTCACTCTAAGCTGCTTTTGCAGTTTTGTTCTTTTTTTTCTTTTTTTTGCAGCTTGCAGCTTCTCCTTCTCCTTCTCCTTCACTCTAAGCTGCTTTTGCAGTTTTGTTCTTTTTTTTCTTTTTTTTTTTGCAGCTTGCAGCTTCTCCTGCTCCTTCTCCTTCACTCTAAGCTGCTTTTGCAGTTTTGTTCTTTTTTTTCTTTTTTTTGCAGCTTGCAGCTTCTCCTGCTCCTTCTCCTTCACTCTAAGCTGCTTTTGCAGTTTTGTTCTTTTTTTTGCAGCTTGCAGCTTCTCCTGCTCCTTCTCCTTCACTCTAAGCTGCTTTTGCAGTTTTGTTCTTTTTTTTTGCAGCTTGCAGCTTCTCCTGCTCCTTCTCCTTCACTCTAAGCTGCTTTTGCAGTTTTGTTCTTTTTTTCTTTTTTTTTGCAGCTTGCAGCTTCTCCTGCTCCTTCTCCTTCACTCTAAGCTGCTTTTGCAGTTTTGTTCTTTTTTTCGTTTTTTTTGCAGCTTGCAGCTTCTCCTGCTCCTTCTTCACTCTAAGCTGCTTTTGCAGTTTTGTTCTTTTTTTTTCTTTTTTTTTGCAGCTTGCAGCTTCTCCTGCTCCTTCTCCTTCACTCTAAGCTGCTTTTGCAGTTTTGTTCTTTTTTTTGCAGCTTGCAGCTTCTCCTGCTCCTTCTCCTTCACTCTAAGCTGCTTTTGCAGTTTTGTTCTTTTTTTTCTTTTTTTTTTTTGCAGCTTGCAGCTTCTCCTGCTCCTTCTCCTCCACTCTAAGCTGCTTTTGCAGTTTTATTCTCTTTGTTTTTATTTTTTTTGCAGCTTGCAGCTTCTCCTGCTCCTTCTCCTTCACTCTAAGCTGCTTTTGCAGTTTTTTTTTTTTTTTTTTTTTTGCAGCTTGCAGCTTCTCCTGCTCCTTCTCCTTCACTCTAAGCTGCTTTTGCAGTTTTGTTCTTTTTTTTTCTTTTTTTTTTGCAGCTTGCAGTTTCTCCTGCTCCTTCTCCTTCACTCTAAGCTGCTTTTGCAGTTTTGTTCTTTTTTTCGTTTTTTTGCAGCTTGCAGCTTCTCCTGCTCCTTCTCCTTCACTCTAAGCTGCTTTTGCAGTTTTGTTCTTTTTTTCTTTTTTTTTTTTTGCAGCTTGCAGCTTCTCCTGCTCCTTCTCCTTCACTCTAAGCTGCTTTTGCAGTTTTGTTCTTTTTTTTTGCAGCTTGCAGCTTCTCCTGCTCCTTCTCCTTCACTCTAAGCTGCTTTTGCAGTTTTGTTCTTTTTTTTTGCAGCTTGCAGCTTCTCCTGCTCCTTCTCCTTCACTCTAAGCTGCTTTTGCAGTTTTGCTCTTTTTTTTCTTTTTTTTTTTGCAGCTTGCAGCTTCTCCTGCTCCTTCTTCTTCACTCTAAGCTGCTTTTGCAGTTTTGTTCTTTTTTTTCGTTTTTTTTTTGCAGCTTGCAGCTTCTCCTGCTCCTTCCTTCACTCTGAGCTGATTTTGCAGTTTTGTTCTTTTTTTCTTTTTTTTGCAGCTTGCAAGTTCTCCTGCTCCTTCTCCTTCACTCTAAGCTGCTTTTGCAGTTTTGTTCTTTTTTTTGCAGCTTGCAGCTTCTCCTGCTCCTTCTCCTTCACTCTAAGCTGCTTTTGCAGTTTTGTTCTTTTTTTTCTTTTTTTTTTTGCAGCTTGAAGCTTCTCCTGCTCCTTCTCCTTCACTCTAAGCTGCTTTTGCAGTTTTGTTCTTTTTTTTCTTTTTTATTCTTTTCTTTTTTTGCAGCTTACAGCTTCTCCTGCTCCTTCTCCTTCACTTTAAGCTGCTTTTGCAGTTTTGTTCTTTTTTTTCTTTTTTATTCTTTTTTTTTGCAGCTTGCAGCTTCTCCTGCTCCTTCTCCTTCACTCTAAGCTGCTTTTGCATATTTGTTCTTTTTTTCTTTTTTATTTTTTTTTGCAACTGTAGCTTCTCATGCTCCTTCTCCTTCACTCTAAGCTGCTTTTGCAGTTTTGTTCTTTTTTTTATTTATTATTCTTTTTTTTTTTGCAGCTTGCAGCTTCTCCCGCTCCTTCTCCTCCACTCTAAGCTGCTTTTGCAGTTTTATTCTTTTTTTTATTTCTTTTTTATTTTATTTTTTTTGCAGCTTGCAGCTTCTCCTGCTCCTTCTCCTCCACTCTAAGCTGCTTTTGCAGTTTTATTTTTTTATTTTATTTTATTTTATTTTTTTTTTTTTGCAACTTGCAGCTTCTCTTGCTCCTTCTCCTCCACTCTAAGCTGCTTTTGCAGTTTTGTTCTTTTTTTTCTTTTTTTGCAGCTTGCAGCTTCTCCTGCTCCTCCTTCACTCTAAGCTGGTTTTGCAGTTTTTTTCTTTTTTTTTTACTTTTTTTGCAGCTTGCAGCTTCTCCTGCTCCTTCTCCTCCACTCTAAGCTGCTTTTGTAGTTTTATTCTCTTTGTTTTTATTTTCTTTGCATCTTGCAGCTTCTCCTGCTCCTTCTCCTTCACTCTAAGCTGCTTTTGCAGTTTTTTTTTTTTTTTTTTTTTTTTTTTTTTTTTTTTTTTTGCAGCTTGTAGCTTCTCCTGCTCCTTCTCCTCCACTCTAAGCTGCTTTTGCAGTTTTGTTCTTTTTTTTTCTTTTTTTTTTGCAGCTTGCAGTTTCTCCTTCTCCTTCTTCTTCACTCTAAGCTGCTTTTGTAGTTTTGTTCTTTTTTTCGTTTTTTCTGCAGCTTGCAGCTTCTCCTGCTCCTTCTCCTTCACTCTAAGCTGCTTTTGCAGTTTTGTTCTTTTTTTCTTTTTTTTTTTTTTGCAGCTTGCAGCTTCTCCTGCTCCTTCTCCTTCACTCTAAGCTTCTTTTGCAGTTTTGTTCTTTTTTTTGCAGCTTGCAGCTTCTCCTGCTCCCTCTCCTTCACTCTAAGCTGCTTTTGCAGTTTTGTTCTTTTTTTTTTTGCAGCTTGCAGCTTCTCCTGCTCCTTCTCCTTCACTCTAAGCTGCTTTTGCAGTTTTGCTCTTTTTTTTCTTTTTTTTTTTTTGCAGCTTGCAGTTTCTCCTTCTCCTTCTTCTTCACTCTAAGCTGCTTTTGCAGTTTTGTTCTTTTTTTTCGTTTTTTTTTGCAGCTTTCAGCTTCTCCTGCTCCTTCTTCACTCTGAGCTGATTTTGCAGTTTTGTTCTTTTTTTCTTTTTTTTGCAGCTTGCAAGTTCTCCTGCTCCTTCTCCTTCACTCTAAGCTGCTTTTGCAGTTTTGTTCTTTTTTTTGCAGCTTGCAGCTTCTCCTGCTCCTTCTCCTTCACTCTAAGCTGCTTTTGCAGTTTTGTTCTTTTTTTTCTTTTTTTTTTGCAGCTTGAAGCTTCTCCTGCTCCTTCTCCTTCACTCTAAGCTGCTTTTGCAGTTTTGTTCTTTTTTTTCTTTTTTATTCTTTTCTTTTTTTGCAGCTTACAGCTTCTCCTGCTCCTTCTCCTTCACTTTAAGCTGCTTTTGCAGTTTTGTTCTTTTTTTTCTTTTTTATTCTTTTTTTTTGCAGCTTGCAGCTTCCCCTGCTCCTTCTCCTTCACTCTAAGCTGCTTTTGCAGTTTTTTTCTATTTTTTTTTGCAGCTTGCAGCTTCTCCTGCTCCTTCTCCTTCATTCTAAGCAGCTTTTGCAGTTTTGTTCTTTTTTTTTCTTTTTCATTACTTTTTTTGGCAGCTTGCAGCTTCTCCTGCTCCATCTCCTTCACTCTAAGCTGCATTTGCAGTTTTATTCTTTATTTTTCTTTTTTATTCTTTTTTTTGCAGCTTGCAGCTTCTCCTGCTCATTCTCCTTAACTCTAAGCTGCTTTTGCAGTTTTGTATTTTTTTTCCTTCTATTTTTGCAGCTTGCAGCTTCTCCTGCTCCTTCTCCTTCACTCTAAGCTGCTTTTGCAGTTTTGTTCTTTTTTTTTTGCAGCTTGCAGCTTCTCCTGCTCCTTCTCCTTCACTCTAAGCTGCCTTTGCAGTTTTGTTCTTTTTTTATTTTATTTTTTTTGCAGCTTGCAGCTTCTCCTGCTCCTTCTCCTTCACTCTAAGCTGCTTTTGCAGTTTTTTTTCCTTCTATTTTTGCAGCTTGCAGCTTCTCCTGCTCCTTCTCCTTCACTCTAAGCTGCTTTTGCAGTTTTGTTCTTTTTTTTTTTGCAGCTTGCAGCTTCTCCTGCTCCTTCTCCTTTACTCTAAGCTGCCTTTGCAGTTTTTTTTTTTTTATTTTATTTTTTTTTGCAGCTTGCAGCTTCTCCTGCTCCTTCTCCTTCACTCTAAGCTGCTTTTGCAGTTTTGTTCTTTTTTTTTGCAGCTTGCAGCTTCTCCTGCTCCATCTCCTTCACTCTAAGCTGCCTTTGCAGTTTTGTTCTTTTTTTATTTTATTTTTTTTGCAGCTTGCAGCTTCTCCTGCTCCTTCTCCTTCACTCTAAGCTGCTTTTGCAGTTTTGTTCTTTTTTTTTGCAGCTTGCAGCTTCTCCTGCTCCTTCTCCTTCACTCTAAGCTGCCTTTGCAGTTTTGTTCTTTTTTTATTTTATTTTTTTTTTTGCAGCTTGCAGCTTCTCCTGCTCCTTCTCCTTCACTCTAAGCTGCTTTTGCAGTTTTGTTCTTTTTTTTTCTTTTTTTGCAGCTTGCAGCTTCTCTTGCTCCTTCTCCTTCACTCTAAGCTGGTTTTGCAGTTTTTTTCTTTTTTTTACTATTTTTGCAGCTTCTCCTGCTCCTTCTCCTCCACTCTAAGCTGCTTTTGCAGTTTTATTCTCTTTGTTTTTATTTTTTTTTGCAGCTTGCAGCTTCTCCTGCTCCTTCTCCTTCTCTCTAAGCTGCTTTTGCAGTTTTGTTCTTTTTTTTCTTTTTTATTTTTTGCAGCTTGCAGCTTCTCCTGCTCCTTCTCCTTCACTCTAAGCTGCTTTTGCAGTTTTGTTCTTTTTTTTCTTTTTTTTGCAGCTTGCAGTTTCTCCTTCTCCTTCTTCTTCACTCTAAGCTGCTTTTGCAGTTTTGTTCTTTTTTTTCGTTTTTTTTTTTTTGCAGCTTGCAGCTTCTCCTGCTCCTTCTCCTTCACTCTAAGCTGCTTTTGCAGTTTTATTTTTTTATTTGATTTTATTTTATTTACTTCTTTTTTTATGCAGCTTGCAGCTTCTCCTGCTCCTTCTCCTCCACTCTAAGCTGCTTTTGCAGTTTTGTTCTTTTTTTTTGCAGCTTGCAGCTTCTCCTGCTCCTTCTCCTTCACTCTAAGCTGCTTTTGTAGTTTTGTTCTTTTTTTCCTTTTTTATTCTTTTTTTTTTTGCAGCTTGCAGCTTCTGCTCCTTCTCCATCAGTCTAAGCTGCTTTTTCAGTGTTATTTTTTTTGTTTTCATTTTTTTCGCAGCTTGCAGCTTCTCCTGCTCCTTCTCCTTCACTCTAAGCTGCTTTTGCAGTTTTGTTCTTTTTTTTTTTTTTTTTTTTTTGCAGCTTGCAGCTTCTCCTGCTCCTTCTACTTCACTCTAAGCTGCTTTTGCAGTTTTTTTTTTTTTTTTTTTTTTTTTTTTCTGCAGCTTGCAGCTTCTCCTGCTCCTTCTCCTTCACTCTAAGCTGCTTTTGCAGTTTTGTTCTTTTTTTTCTAGTTTTTTGCAGCTTGCAGCTTCTCCTGCTTCTTCTTCTTCACTCTAAGCTGCTTTTACAGTTTTGTTCTTTTTTTTCTTTTTTTTTTTGCAGCTTGCAGCTTCTCCTGCTCCTTCTCCTTCACTCTAAGCTGCTTTTGCAGTTTTGTTCTTTTTTTTATTTATTTTTTTTTGCAGCTTGCAGCTTCTCCTGCTCCTTCTCCTTCACTCTAAGCTGCTTTTGCAGTTTTGTTCTTTTTTTTCTTTTTTTTTGCAGCTTGCAGCTTCTCCTGCTCCTTCTCCTTCACTTTAAGCTGCTTTTGCAGTTTTGTTCTTTTTTTTTCTTTTTTATTCTTTTTTTTTTTTGCAGCTTGCAGCTTCTCCTGCTCCTTCTCCTTCACTCTAAGCTGCTTTTGCAGTTTTTTTCTTTTTTTTCTTTTTTTTTTTTGCAGTTTGCAGCTTCTCCTGCTCCTTCTCCTTCACTTTAAGCTGCTTTTGCAGTTTTGTTCTTTTATTTTCCTTTTTTTCTTTTTTGTTTGCAGCTTGCAGCTTCTCCTGCTCCTTCTCCTTCAATCTAAGCTGCTTTTGCAGTTTTGTACTTTTTTCTTTTTTATTCATTTTTTTTTGCAGCTTGCAGCTTCTCCTGCTCCTTCTCCTTCACTCTAAGCTGCTTTTGCAGTTTTGTTCTTTTTTTTCTTTTTTATTCTTTTTTTTTTGCAGCTTGCAGCTTCTCCTGCTCCTTCTCCTTCACTCTAAGCTGCTTTTGCAGTTTTGTTCTTTTTTTTTTTTTGCAGCTTGCAGCTTCTCCTGCTCCTTCTCCTTCACTCTAAGCTGCTTTTGCAGTTTTGTTCTTTTTTTTTTTTTTTTTTTTTGCAGGTTGCAGCTTCTCCTGCTCCTTCTTCTTCACTCTAAGCTGCTTTTGCAGTTTTATTTTTTTTTTATTTCTTTTTTATTTTATTTTTTTTTGCAGCTTGCAGCTTCTCCTGCTCCTTCTCCTCCACTCTAAGCTGCTTTTGCAGTTTTATTTTATTCATTTTTTTTGCAGCTTGCAGCTTCTCCTGCTCCTTCTCCTCCACTCTAAGCTGCTTTGGCTGTTTTATTCTTTTTTTTTTTTTTTTTTTTTTTTTTTTTTTTTGCAGCTTGCAGCTTCTTCTGCTCCTTCTCCTCCACTCTAAGCTGCATTAGCAGTTTCATTCTTTTTTTTCCTTGCAGTTTGCAGCTTCTCCTGCTCCTCCTCCACTCTAAGCTGCTTTTGCAGTTTTATTCTTTTTTTTCTATTTTTTTTGCAACTTGCAGCTTCTCCTGCTCCTTCTCCTTCACTCTAAGCTGCTTTTGCAGTTTTGTTCTTTTTTTTTTTTTTTTTTTTTTTTTTGCAGCTTGCAGCTTCTCCTGCTCCTTCTCCTTCACTCTAAGCTGCTTTTGCAGTTTTGTTCTTTTTTTCTTTTTTTTGCAGCATGCAGCTTCTCCTGCTCCTTCTCCTTCACTCTAAGCTGCTTTTGCAGTTTTGTTCTTTTTTTCTTTTTTTTTTGCAGCTTGTCGCTTCTCCTGCTCCTTCTTCTTCACTCTAAGCTGCTTTAGCAGTTTTGTTCTTTTTGTTCTTTTTTTTTGCAGCTTGCAGCTTCTCCTGCTCCTTCTCCTTCACTCTAAGCTGCTTTTGTACTTTTGTTCTGTTTTTTCTTTTTTATTCTTTTTGTTTTTGCAGCTTGCAGCTTCTCCTGCTCCTTCTCCTTCACTCTAAGCTGCCTTTGCAGTTTTGTTCTTTTTTTTAAATTTTTTTTTTGCAGCTTGCAGCTTCTCCTGCTCCTTCTCCTTCACTCTAAGCTGCTTTTGCATTTTTGTTCTTTTTTTTCCTTTTTATTCTTTTGTTTTGCAGCTGCAGCTTCTCCTGCTCCTTCTCCTTCACTCTAAGCTGCTTTTGCAGTTTTGTTCTTTTTTTTCTTTATTATTCTTTTTTTTTTTTTTGCAGCTTGCAGCTTCTTCCGCTCCTTCTCCTCCACTCTAAGCTGCTTTTGCAGTTTTATTCTTTTTTTTTATTTTTTTTTTATTTTATTTTTTTTGCAGCTTGCAGCTTCTCCTGCTCCTTCTCCTCCACTCTAAGCTGCTTTTGCAGTTTTATTTTTTTATTTTATTTTATTTTATTTATTTTTTTTGCAGCTTGCTGCTTCTCTTGCTCCTCCTCCACTCTAAGCTGCTTTTGCAGTTTTGTTCTTTTTTTTCTTTTTTTTTGCAGCTTGCAGCTTCTCCTGCTCCTTCTCCTTCACTCTAAGCTGGTTTTGCAGTTTTTTTTCTTTTTTTAACTTTTTTTGCAGCTTGCAGCTTCTCCTGCTCCTTCTCCTCCACTCTAAGCTGCTTTTGCAGTTTTATTCTCTTTGTTTTTATTTTTTTTTGCAGCTTGCAGCTTCTCCTGCTCCTTCTCCTTCACTCTAAGCTGCTTTTGCAGTTTTGTTCTTTTTTTTTCTTTTTTTTTGCAGCTTGCAGCTTCTCCTGCTCCTTCTCCTTCACTCTAAGCTGCTTTTGCAGTTTTGTTCTTTTTTTCCTTTTTTTCTTTTCTTTTTTTGCAGCTTGCAGCTTCTCCTGCTCCTTCTCCTTCACTCTAAGCTGCTTTTGCAGTTTTGTCCTTTTTTTTTCTTTTTTATTCTTTTTTTTTTGCAGCTTGCAGCTTCTCCTGCTCCTTCTCCTTCACTCTAAGCTGCTTTTGCAGTTTTTTTTCTATTTTTTTTTGCAGCTTGCAGCTTCTCCTGCTCCTTCTCCTTCACTCTAAGCTGCTTTTGCAGTTTTGTCCTTTTTTTTTCTTTTTTATTCTTTTTTTTTTGCAGCTTGCAGTTTCTCCTTCTCCTTCTTCTTAACTCTAAGCTGCTTTTGCAGTTCTGTTCTTTTTTTTCGTTTTTTTTTGCAGCTTGCAGCTTCTCCTGCTCCTTTTCCTTCACTCTAAGCTGATTTTGCAGTTTTGTTCTTTTTTTTCTTTTTTTTTCAGCTTGCAGCTTCTTCTGCTCCTTCTCATTCACTCTAAGCTGCTTTTGCAGTTTTGTTCTTTTTTTTATTTATTTTTTTTGCAGCTTGCAGCTTCTCCTGCTCCTTCTCCTACACTCTAAGCTGATTTTTCAGTTTTGTTCTTTTTTTTTCTTTTTTTTTTGCAGCTTGCAGATTCTCCTGCTCCTTCTCCTTCACTCTAAGCTGCTTTTGCAGTTTTGTTCTTTTTTTCCTTTTTTTCTTTTCTTTTTTTGCAGCTTGCAGCTTCTCCTGCTCCTTCTCCTTCACTCTAAGCTGCTTTTGCAGTTTTGTCCTTTTTTTTCTTTTTTATTCTTTTTTTTTGCAGCTTGCAGCTTCTCCTGCTCCTTCTCCTTCACTCTAAGCTGCTTTTGCAGTTTTTTTCTATTTTTTTGCAGTTGCAGCTTCTCCTGCTCCTTCTCCTTCACTCTAATCTGCTTTTGCAGTTTTATTCTTTTTTTTCTTTTTTATTCTTTTTTTTGCAGCTTGCAGCTTCTCCTGCTCCTTCTCATTCACTCTAAGCTGCTCTTGCTGTTTTGTTCTTTTTTTTGCAGCTTGCAGCTTTTCCTGCTCCTTCTCCTTCAATTTAAGCTGCTTTTGCAGTTTTGTTCTTTTTTTTTTCATTTTTTTGCATCTTGCAGCTTCTCCTGCTCCTTCTCCTTCACTCTAAGCTGCTTTTGCAGTTTTGTTCTTTTTTTTTCTTTTTTTCTTGCAGCTTGCAGCTTCTCCTGCTCCTTCTCCTTCACTCTAAGCTGCTTTTGCAGTTTTGTTCTTTTTTTTCTTTTTTCTTGCAGCTTGCAGCTTCTCCTGCTCCTTCTCCTTCACTTTAGGCTGCTTTTGCAGTTTTGTTCTGTTTTTTTTTCTTTTTTATTCTTTTTTTTTTTTGCAGCTTGCAGCTTCTCCTGCTCCTTCTCCTTCACTCTAAGCTGCCTTTGCAGTTTTGTTCTTTTTTTTTTCTTTTTTATTCTTTTTTTTTTTGCAGCTTGCAGCTTCTCCTGCTCCTTCTCCTACACTCTAAGCTGCTTTTGCAGTTTCATTCTTATTTTTATTTCTTTTTTATTTCATTTTTTTGCAGCTTGCAGCTTCTCCTGCTCCTTCTCCTCCACTCTAAGCTGCTTTTGCAGTTTTATTTTTTTATTTGATTTTATTTTATTTACTTCTTTCTTTATGCAGCTTGCAGCTTCTCCTGCTCCTTCTCCTCCACTCTAAGCTGCTTTTGCAGTTTTGTTCTTTTTTTCTTTTTTTTTGCAGCTTGCAGCTTCTCCTGGTCCTTCTCCTTCACTCTAAGCTGCTTTTGCAGTTTTGTTCTTTTTTTCCTTTTTTATTCTTTTTTTCTTTGCAGCTTGCAGCTTCTGCTCCTTCTCCATCAGTCTAAGCTGCTTTTTCAGTGTTATTTTTTTTGTTTTCATTTTTTTCGCAGCTTGCAGCTTCTCCTGCTCCTTCTCCTTCACTCTAAGCTGCTTTTGCAGTTTTGTTCTTTTTTTTTTTTTTTTTTTTTTTTTTGCAGCTTGCAGCTTCTCCTGCTCCTTCTACTTCACTCTAAGCTGCTTTTGCAGTTTTGTTCTTTTTTTTTTTCTTTTTTTTTTTTGCAGCTTGCAGCTTCTCCTGCCCCTTCTCCTTCACTCTAAGCTGCTTTTGCAGTTTTGTTCTTTTTTTTTCTTTTTTTTTGCAGCTTGCAGCTTCTCCTGCTTCTTCTTCTTCACTCTAAGCTGCTTTTACAGTTTTTTTTTCTTTTTTTTTTTTTTGCAACTTGCAGCTTCTCCTGCTCCTTCTCCTTCACTCTAAGCTGCTTTTGCAGTTTTGTTTTTTTTTTTATTTATTTTTTTTGCAGCTTGCAGCTTCTCCTGCTCCTTCTCCTTCACTCTAAGCTGCTTTTGCAGTTTTGTTCTTTTTTTTCTTTTTTTTTGCAGCTTGCAGCTTCTCCTGCTCCTTCTCCTTCACTTTAAGCTGCTTTTGTAGTTTAGTTGTTTTTTTTTCTTTTTTATTCTTTTTTTTTTTTTGCAGCTTGCAGCTTCTCCTGCTCCTTCTCCTTCACTCTAAGCTGCTTTTGCAGTTTTTTTCTTTTTTTTTCTTTTTTTTTTTGCAGTTTGCAGCTTCTCCTGCTCCTTCTCCTTCACTTTAAGCTGCTTTTGCAGTTTTGTTCTTTTATTTTCCTTTTTTTCTTTTTTGTTTGCAGCTTGCAGCTTCTCCTGCTCCTTCTCCTTCAATCTAAGCTGCTTTTGCAGTTTTGTACTTTTTTCTTTTTTATTCATTTTTTTTGCAGCTTGCAGCTTCTCCTGCTCCTTCGCCTTCACTCTAAGCTGCTTTTGCAGTTTTGTTTTTTTTTTTCTTTTTTATTCTTTTTTTTTTGCAGCTTGCAGCTTCTCCTGCTCCTTCTCCTTCACTCTAAGCTGCTTTTGCAGTTTTGTTCTTTTTTTTTTTTTTGCAGCTTGCAGCTTCTCCTGCTCCTTCTCCTTCACTCTAAGCTGCTTTTGCAGTTTTGTTCTTTTTTTTTTCTTTTTTTTTGCAAGTTGCAGCTTCTCCTGCTCCTTCTCCTTCACTCTAAGCTGCTTTTGCAGTTTTATTTTTTTTATTTCTTTTTTATTTTATTTTTTTTTTGCAGCTTGCAGCTCCTCCTGCTCCTTCTCCTCCACTCTAAGCTGCTTTTGCAGTTTTATTTTATTCATTTTTTTTGCAGCTAGCAGCTTCTCCTGCTCCTTCTCCTCCACTCTAAGCTGCTTTGGCTGTTTTATTCTTTTTTTTTTTTTTTTTTTTTTTTTTTTTTTTTTTTTGCAGCTTGCAGCTTCTTCTGCTCCTTCTCCTCCACTCTAAGCTGCATTTGCAGTTTCATTATTTTTTTTCCTTGCAGTTTGCAGCTTCTCCTGCTCCTCCTCCACTCTAAGCTGCTTTTGCAGTTTTATTCTTTTTTTTCTATTTTTTTTTGCACTTGCAGCTTCTCCTGCTCCTTCTCCTTCACTCTAAGCTGCTTTTGCAGTTTTGTTTCTTTTTCCTTCTTTTTTGCAGCTTGCAGCTTCTCCTGCTCCTTCTCCTTCACTCTAAGCTGCTTTTGCAGTTTTGTTCTTTTTTTTTTTTTTTTTTTTTTTTTGCAGCTTGCAGCTTCTCCTGCTCCTTCTCCTTCACTCTAAGCTGCTTTTGCAGTTTTGTTCTTTTTTTCTTTTTTTTTGCAGCTTGCAGCTTCTCCTGCTCCTTCTCCTTCACTCTAAGCTGCTTTTGCAGTTTTGTTCTTTTTTTCTTTTTTTTTTTTTTGCAGCTTGCAGCTTCTCCTGCTCCTTCTCCTTCACTCTAAGCTGCTTTTGCAGTTTTGTTCTTTTTTTTTTCTTTTTTTTGCAGCTTGCAGCTTCTCCTGCTCCTTCTCCTCACTCTAAGCTGCTTTTGCAGTTTTGTTCTTTTTGTTCTTTTTTTTTTTGCAGCTTGCAGCTTCTCCTGCTCCTTCTCCTTCACTCTAAGCTGCTTTTGCTTTTGTTCTGTTTTTTCTTTTTTATTCTTTTTTTTTTTTGCAGCTTGCAGCTTCTCCTGCTCCTTCTCCTTCACTCTAAGCTGCTTTGCAGTTTTGTTCTTTTTTTTAAATTTTTTTTTTGCAGCTTGCAGCTTCTCCTGCTCCTTCTCCTTCACTCTAAGCTGCTTTTGCATTTTTGTTCTTTTTTTTCCTTTTTATTCTTTTGTTTTGCAGCTGCAGCTTCTCCTGCTCCTTCTCCTTCACTCTAAGCTGCTTTTGCAGTTTTGTTCTTTTTTTTCTTTATTATTCTTTTTTTTTTGCAGCTTGCAGCTTCTCCGCTCCTTCTCCTCCACTCTAAGCTGCTTTTGCAGTTTTATTCTTTTTTTTTATTTCTTTTTTATTTTATTTTTTTTGCAGCTTGCAGCTTCTCCTGCTCCTTCTCCTCCACTCTAAGCTGCTTTTGCAGTTTTTTTATTTTTTTTTTTTTTTTTGCAGCTTGCAGCTTCTCTGCTCCTTCTCCTCACTCTAAGCTGCTTTTGCAGTTTTGTTCTTTTTTTTCTTTTTTTTTGCAGCTTGCAGCTTCTCCTGCTCCTTCTCCTTCACTCTAAGCTGTTTTGCAGTTTTTTTTCTTTTTTTCTTTTTTGCAGCTTGCAGCTTCTCCTGCTCCTTCTCCTCACTCTAAGCTGCTTTTGCAGTTTTATTCTCTTTTTTTTTTTTTTTGCAGCTTGCAGCTTCTCCTGCTCCTTCTCCTTCACTCTAAGCTGCTTTTGCAGTTTTGTTCTTTTTTTTTCTTTTTTTTTGCAGCTTGCAGCTTCTCCTGCTCCTTCTCCTTCACTCTAAGCTGCTTTTGCAGTTTTGTTCTTTTTTTCCTTTTTTTTTTTCTTTTTTTTGCAGCTTGCAGCTTCTCCTGCTCCTTCTCCTTCACTCTAAGCTGCTTTTGCAGTTTTTTTTCTATTTTTTTTTGCAGCTTGCAGCTTCTCCTGCTCCTTCTCCTTCACTCTAAGCAGCTTTTGCAGTTTTTTTTTTCTTTTTTATTACTTTTTTTGGCAGCTTGCAGCTTCGCCTGCTCCTTCTCCTTCACTCTAATCAGCTTTTGCAGTTCTATTCTTTTTTTTTCTTTTTTATTATTTTTTTTTGCAGCTTGCAGCTTCTCCTGCTCCTTCTCCTTCACTCTAAGCTGCTCTTGCAGTTTTGTTCTTCTTTTGCAGCTTGCAGCTTTTCCTGCTCCTTCTCCTTCACTCTAAGCTGCTTTTGCAGTTTTGTTCTTTTTTTTTCTTTTTTTTTTTGCAGCTTGCAGCTTCTCCTGCTCCTTCTCCTTCACTCTAAGCTGCTTTTGCAGTTTTGTTCTTTTTTTTTTTTTTTTTTTTTTTTTGCAGCTTGCAGCTTCTCCTGCTCCTTCTCCTTCACTTTAGGCTGCTTTTGCAGTTTTGTTCTGATTTTTTTCTTTTTTATTCTTTTTTTTTTTTGCAGCTTGCAGTTTCTCCTGCTCCTTCTCCTTCACTCTAATCTGCCTCTGCAGTTTTGTTCGTTTTTGTTCTTTTTTTTTCTTTTTTTTTGCAGCTTGCAGCTTTTCCTGCTCCTTCCTCCTTCACTCTAAGCTGCTTTTGCATTTATTTTTTTTTCTTATTCTTTGTTTTTTGCAGTTGCAGCTTCTCCTGCTCCTCCTCCTTCACTCTAAGCCGCTTTCGCAGTTTTGTTCTTTTTTTTTTCTTTTTTATTCTTTTTTTTTTTGCAGCTTGCAGCTTCTCCTGCTCCTTCTCCTCCACTCTAAGCTGCTTCGCAGTTTCATTCTTATTTTTATTTCTTTTTTATATCATTTTTTTTGCAGCTTGCAGCTTCTCCTGCTCCTCCTCCACTCTAAGCTGCTTTTGCAGTTTTATTTTTTTTATTTTATTTTATTTTTTTACTTTTTTTTTTGCAGCTTGCAGCTTCTCCTGCTCCTTCTCCTCCACTCTAAGCTGCTTTTGCAGTTTTGTTCTTTTTTTCTTTTTTTTTGCAGCTTGCAGCTTCTCCTGCTCCTTCTCCTTCACTCTAAGCTGCTTTTGCAGTTTTGTTCTTTTTTTTTTTTTATTCTTTTTTTTTTGCAGCTTGCAGCTCTCCTGCTCCTTCTCCATCACTCTAAGCTGCTTTTTCAGTGTTATTTTTTTTGTTTTCATTTTTTTTTGCAGCTTGCAGCTTCTCCTGCTCCTTCTCCTTCACTCTAAGCTGCTTTTGCAGTTTTGTTCTTTTTTTTTTTGCAGCTTGCAGCTTCTCCTGCTCCTTCTCCTTCACTCTAAGCTGCTTTTGCAGTTTTGTTCTTTTTTTTCTTTTTTTTTGCAGCTTGCAGCTTCTCCTGCTCCTTCTCCTTCACTCTAAGCTGCTTTTGCAGTTTTGTTCTTTTTTTCTTTTTTTTTGCAGCTTGCAGCTTCTCCTGCTCCTTCTCTTCACTCTAAGCTGCTTTTGCAGTTTTGTTCTTTTTTTTCTTTTTTTTTGCAGCTTGCAGCTTCTCCTGCTCCTTCTCCTTCACTCTAAGCTGCTTTTGCAGTTTTGTTCTTTTTTTATTTATTTTTTTTGCAGCTTGCAGCTTCTCCTGCTCCTTCTCCTTCACTCTAAGCTGCTTTTGCAGTTTTGTTCTTTTTTTTTCTTTTTTTTGCAGCTTGCAGCTTCTCCTGCTCCTTCTCCTTCACTTTAAGCTGCTTTTGCAGTTTTGTTCTTTTTTTTTCTTTTTTATTCTTTTTTGTTTGCAGCTTGCAGCTTCTCCTGCTCCTTCTCCTTCACTCTAAGCTGCTTTTGCAGTTTTGTTCTTTTTTTTCTTTTTTTTTTTTTTTTGCAGCTTGCAGCTTCTCCTGCTCCTTCTCCTTCACTTTAAGCTGCTTTTGCAGTTTTGTTCTTTTTTTTCTTTTTTTTCTTTTTTTTTGCAGCTTGCAGCTTCTCCTGCTCCTTCTCCTCACTCTAAGCTGCTTTTGCAGTTTTGTACTTTTTTCTTTTTTATTCTTTTTTTTTTTTGCAGCTTGCAGCTTCTCCTGCTCCTTCTCCTTCACTCTAAGCTGCTTTTGCAGTTTTGTTCTTTTTTTTCTTTTTTATTCTTTTTTTTTTTGCAGCTTGCAGCTTCTCCTGCTCCTTCTCCTTCACTCTAAGCTGCTTTTGCAGTTTTGTTCTTTTTTTTTTTTTGCAGCTTGCAGCTTCTCCTGCTCCTTCTCCTTCACTCTAAGCTGCTTTTGCAGTTTTGTTCTTTTTTTTCTTTTTTTTTTGCAGCTTGCAGCTTCTCCTGCTCCTTCTCCTCCACTCTAAGCTGCTTTTGCAGTTTTATTCTTTTATTTCTTTTTTATTTTTTTTTTTTTGCAGCTTGCAGCTTCTCCTGCTCCTTCTTCCACTCTAAGCTGCTTTTGAAGTTTTATTTTTTCATTTTTTTTGCAGCTTGCAGCTTCTCCTGCTCCTTCTCCTCCACTCTAAGCTGCTTTGCAGTTTTATTCTTTTTTTTTTTTTTTTTTTTTTTTGCAGCTTGCAGCTTCTCCTGCTCCTTCTCCTCCACTCTAAGCTGCTTTTGCAGTTTCATTCTTTTTTTTCCTTGCAGCTTGCAGCTTCTCCTGCTCCTCCTCCACTCTAAGCTGCTTTTGCAGTTTTATTCTTTTTTTTTCTATTTTTTTTGCAGCTTGCAGCTTCTCCTGCTCCTTTTCCTTCACTCTAAGCTGCTTTTGCAGTTTTATTCTTTTTTTCTTTTTTTTGCAGCTTGCAGCTTCTCTTGCTCCTTCTCCTTCACTCTAAGCTGCTTTTGCAGTTTTGTTCTTTTTTTTCTTTTTTTTTGCAGCTTGCAGCTTCTCTGCTTCTCCTTCACTCTAAGCTGCTTTTGCAGTTTTGTTCTTTTTTCTTTTTTTTTTTTGCAGCTTGCAGCTTCTCCTGCTCCTTCTCCTTCACTCTAAGCTGCTTTTGCAGTTTTGTTCTTTTTTTCTTTTTTTTTTTTGCAGCTTGCAGCTTCTCCTGCTCCTTCTCCTTCACTCTAAGCTGCTTTTGCAGTTTTGTATTTTTTTTCTTTTTTTTTGCAGCTTGCAGCTTCTCCTGCTCCTTCTCCTTCACTTTAAGCTGCTTTTGCAGTTTTGTTCTTTTTTTTCTTTTTTATTCTTTTTTGTTTGCAGCTTGCAGCTTCTCCTGCTCCTTCTCCTTCAATCTAAGCTGCTTTTGCAGTTTTGTACTTTTTTTTCTTTTTTATTCTTTTTTTTTTGCAGCTTGCAGCTTCTCCTGCTCCTTCTCCTTCACTCTAAGCTGCTTTTGCAGTTTTGTTCTTTTTTTTTTCTTTTTTATTCTTTTTTTTTTTGCAGCTTGCAGCTTCTCCTGCTCCTTCTCCTTCACTCTAAGCTGCTTTTGCAGTTTTGTTCTTTTTTTTTTTTTTGCAGCTTGCAGCTTCTCCTGCTCCTTCTCCTTCACTCTAAGCTGCTTTTGCAGTTTTGTTTTTTTTTTCTTTTTTTTTGCAGCTTGCAGCTTCTCCTGCTCCTTCTCCTCCACTCTAAGCTGCTTTTGCAGTTTTATTCTTTTTTTTATTTTTTTTTATTTTATTTTTTTTTTGCAGCTTGCAGCTTCTCCTGCTCCTTCTCCTCCACTCTAAGCTTGCTTTTGAAGTTTTATTTTATTTATTTTTTTTGCAGCTTGCAGCTTCTCCTGCTCCTTCTCCTCCACTCTAAGCTGCTTTGGCTGTTTTATTCTTTTTTTTTTTCTTTTTTTTTTTTTGCAGCTTGCAGCTTCTCCTGCTCCTTCTCCTCCACTCTAAGCTGCATTTGCAGTTTCATCCTTTTTTTTTTCCTTGCAGTTTGCAGCTTCTCCTGCTCCTCCTCCACTCTAAGCTGCTTTTGCAGTTTTATTCTTTTTTTTTTTTTTTTTTTTTGCAGCTTGCAGCTTCTCCTGCTCCTTCTCCTTCACTCTAAGCTGCTTTTGCAGTTTTGTTCTTTTTTTTTCTTTTTTTTTTGCAGCTTGCAGCTTCTCCTGCTCCTTCTCCTTCACTCTAAGCTGCTTTTGCAGTTTTGTTCTTTTTTTTCTTTTTTTTTGCAGCTTGCAGCTTCTCCTGCTCCTTCTCCTTCACTCTAAGCTGCTTTTGCAGCTTTTTTTCTTTTTTTCTTTTTTGCAGCTTGCAGCTTCTCCTGCTCCTTCTCCTCACTCTAAGCTGCTTTTGCAGTTTTGTTCTTTTTTTCTTTTTTCTTTTTTGCAGCTTGCAGCTTCTCCTGCTCCTTCTCCTTCACTCTAAGCTGCTTTTGCAGTTTTGTTCTTTTTTTCTTTTTTTTTTTTGCAGCTTGCAGCTTCTCCTGCTCCTTCTCCTTCACTCTAAGCTGCTTTTGCAGTTTTGTTCTTTTTTTTCTTTTTTTTTTTTGCAGCTTGCAGCTTCTCCTGCTCCTTCTCCTTCACTCTAAGCTGCTTTTGCAGTTTTGTTCTTTTTTTTCTTTTTTTTTTTGCAGCTTGCAGCTTCTCCTGCTCCTTCTCCTTCACTCTAAGCTGTTTTGCAGTTTTTTCTTTTTTTTAATTTTTTTTTGCAGCTTGCAGCTTCTCCTGCTCCTTCTCCTTCACTCTAAGCTGCTTTTGCAGTTTGTTCTTTTTTTTTATTTTTTTTTGCAGCTTGCAGCTTCTCCTGCTCCTTCTCCTTCACTCTAAGCTGCTTTTGCAGTTTTGTTCTTTTTTTTCTTTTTTATTTTTTGCAGCTTGCAGCTTCTCCTGCTCCTTCTCCTTCACTCTAAGCTGCTTTTGCAGTTTTGTTATTTTTTTTGCAGCTTGCAGCTTCTCCTGCTCCTTCTCCTTCACTCTAAGCTGCTTTTGCAGTTTTGTTCTTTTTTTTTTTTTTTTTTTGCAGCTTGCAGCTTCTCCTGCTCCTTCTCCTTCACTCTAAGCTGCTTTTGCAGTTTTGTTCTTTTTTTTCTTTTTTTTTGCAGCTTGCAGCTTCTCCTGCTCCTTCTCCTTCACTCTAAGCTGCTTTTGCAGTTTTGTTCTTTTTTTTCTTTTTTTTTGCAGCTTGCAGCTTCTCCTGCTCCTTCTCCTCACTCTAAGCTGCTTTTGCAGTTTTGTTCTTTTTTTTCTTTTTTTTTTTGCAGCTTGCAGCTTCTCCTGCTCCTTCTCCTTCACTCTAAGCTGCTTTTGCAGTTTTGTTCTTTTTTTCTTTTTTTTCTTTTTTTTTTTGCAGCTTGCAGCTTCTCCTGCTCCTTCTCCTTCACTCTAAGCTGCTTTTGCAGTTTTGTTTTTTTTTCTTTTTTATTCTTTTTTTTTTTGCAGCTTGCAGCTTCTCCTGCTCCTTCTCCTTCACTCTAAGCTGCTTTTGCAGTTTTTTTTCTATTTTTTTGCAGCTTGCAGCTTCTCCTGCTCCTTCTCCTTCACTCTAAGCAGCTTTTGCAGTTTTGTTCTTTTTTTTTCTTTTTTATTACTTTTTTTGGCAGCTTGCAGCTTCGCCTGCTCCTTCTCCTTCACTCTAATCTGCTTTTGCAGTTTTATTCTTTTTTTTCTTTTTTATTCTTTTTTTTTGCAGCTTGCAGCTTCTCCTGCTCCTTCTCCTTCACTCTAAGCTGCTCTTGCAGTTTTGTTCTTCTTTTTGCAGCTTGCAGCTTTTCCTGCTCCTTCTCCTTCACTCTAAGCTGCTTTTGCAGTTTTGTTCTTTTTTTTTTCATTTTTTTTGCAGCTTGCAGCTTCTCCTGCTCCTTCTCCTTCACTCTAAGCTGCTTTTGCAGTTTTGTTCTTTTTTTTTTTTTTTTTTTTTTTTTGCAGCTTGCAGCTTCTCCTGCTCCTTCTCCTTCACTTTAGGCTGCTTTTGCAGTTTTGTTCTGATTTTTTTCTTTTTTATTCTTTTTTTTTTTTTGCAGCTTGCAGCTTCTCCTGCTCCTTCTCCTTCACTCTAAGCTGCCTTTGCAGTTTTGTTCGTTTTTGTTCTTTTTTTTCTTTTTTTTTGCAGCTTGCAGCTTTTCCTGCTCCTTCTCCTTCACTCTAAGCTGCTTTTGCATTTATTTTTTTTTTATTCTTTGTTTTTTGCAGTTGCAGCTTCTCCTGCTCCTCCTCCTTCACTCTAAGCCGCTTTTGCAGTTTTGTTCTTTTTTTTTCTTTTTTATTCTTTTTTTTTTTGCAGCTTGCAGCTTCTCCTGCTCCTTCTCCTCCA
>NC_090731.1:60842293-60844793 GCF_036898095.1 Palaemon carinicauda
AGTTTTATTCTTTTTTTTCTTTTTTTTTGCAGCTTGCAGCTTCTCCTGCTCCTTCTCCTTCACTCTAAGCTGCTTTTGCAGTTTTGTTCTTTTTTTTCTTTTTTTTTTGCAGCTTGCAGCTTCTCCTGCTCCTTCTCCTTCACTCTAAGCTGCTTTTGCAGTTTTGTTCTTTTTTTCTTTTTTTTTGCAGCTTGCAGCTTCTCCTGCTCCTTCTCCTTCACTCTAAGCTGCTTTTGCAGTTTTGTTCTTTTTTTCTTTTTTTTTTTGCAGCTTGCAGCTTCTCCTGCTCCTTCTCCTTCACTCTAAGCTGCTTTTGCAGTTTTGTTCTTTTTTTCTTTTTTTTTTGCAGCTTGCAGCTTCTCCTGCTCCTTCTCCTTCACTCTAAGCTGCTTTTGCAGTTTTGTTCTTTTATTTTCTTTTTTATTCTTTTTTTTTGCAGCTTGCAGCTTCTCCTGCTCCTTCTCCTTCACTCTAAGCTGCTTTTGCAGTTTTGTTTTTTTTCTTTTTTATTCTTTTTTTTTTTTTGCAGCTTGCAGCTTCTCCTGCTCCTTCTCCTTCACTCTAAGCTGCTTTTGCAGTTTTGTTCTTTTTTTTCTTTTTTATTCTTTTTTTTTTTGCAGCTTGCAGCTTCTCCTGCTCCTTCTCCTTCACTCTAAGCTGCTTTTGCAGTTTTGTTCTTTTTTTTTTTTTGCAGCTTGCAGCTTCTCCTGCTCCTTCTCCTTCACTCTAAGCTGCTTTTGCAGTTTTGTTTTTTTTTTCTTTTTTTTTTGCAGCTTGCAGCTTCTCCTGCTCCTTCTCCTTCACTCTAAGCTGCTTTTGCAGTTTTGTTCTTTTTTTTCTTTTTTTTTTTTGCAGCTTGCAGCTTCTCCTGCTCCTTCTCCTCCACTCTAAGCTGCTTTTGCAGTTTTTTTTTTTTTTTTTTTTGCAGCTTGCAGCTTCTCCTGCTCCTTCTCCTCACTCTAAGCTGCTTTTGCAGTTTTGTTCTTTTTTTTTTTTTGCAGCTTGCAGCTTCTCCTGCTCCTTCTCCTTCACTCTAAGCTGCTTTTGCAGTTTCATTTTTTTTTTTGCAGCTTGCAGCTTCTCCTGCTCCTTCTCCTCCACTCTAAGCTGCTTTTGCAGTTTTGTTCTTTTTTTTTCTTTTTTTTTGCAGCTTGCAGCTTCTCCTGCTCCTTCTCCTTCACTCTAAGCTGCTTTTGCAGTTTTGTTCTTTTTTTTTTTTTGCAGCTTGCAGCTTCTCCTGCTCCTTCTCCTCACTCTAAGCTGCTTTTGCAGTTTTGTTCTTTTTTTTTCTTTTTTTTTGCAGCTTGCAGCTTCTCCTGCTCCTTCTCCTTCACTCTAAGCTGCTTTTGCAGTTTTGTTCTTTTTTTTCTTTTTTTTTTTTGCAGCTTGCAGCTTCTCCTGCTCCTTCTCCTTCACTCTAAGCTGCTTTTGCAGTTTTGTTCTTTTTTTTTCTTTTTTTTTTGCAGCTTGCAGCTTCTCCTGCTCCTTCTCCTTCACTCTAAGCTGCTTTTGCAGTTTTGTTCTTTTTTTTTTTGCAGCTTGCAGCTTCTCCTGCTCCTTCTCCTTCACTCTAAGCTGCTTTTGCAGTTTTGTTCTTTTTTTCTTTTTTTTTTTGCAGCTTGCAGCTTCTCCTGCTCCTTCTCCTTCACTCTAAGCTGCTTTTGCAGTTTTGTTCTTTTTTTTCTTTTTTTTCTTTTTTTTTTTGCAGCTTGCAGCTTCTCCTGCTCCTTCTCCTTCACTCTAAGCTGCTTTTGCAGTTTTGTTCTTTTTTTTCTTTTTTTTTTTTGCAGCTTGCAGCTTCTCCTGCTCCTTCTCCTCCACTCTAAGCTGCTTTTGCAGTTTTGTTCTTTTTTTTCTTTTTTTTTTGCAGCTTGCAGCTTCTCCTGCTCCTTCTCCTTCACTCTAAGCTGCTTTTGCAGTTTTGTTCTTTTTTTTTTTTTTGCAGCTTGCAGCTTCTCCTGCTCCTTCTCCTTCACTCTAAGCTGCTTTTGCAGTTTTTTTTTTTTCCTTGCAGCTTGCAGCTTCTCCTGCTCCTTCTCCTCCACTCTAAGCTGCTTTTGCAGTTTTATTCTTTTTTTTTTTTTTTTTTTGCAGCTTGCAGCTTCTCCTGCTCCTTCTCCTCCACTCTAAGCTGCTTTTGCAGTTTTATTCTTTTTTTTTTTTTGCAGCTTGCAGCTTCTCCTGCTCCTTCTCCTTCACTCTAAGCTGCTTTTGCAGTTTTGTTCTTTTTTTTCTTTTTTTTTTTGCAGCTTGCAGCTTCTCCTGCTCCTTCTCCTTCACTCTAAGCTGCTTTTGCAGTTTTGTTCTTTTTTTTCTTTTTTTTTTTTTTTGCAGCTTGCAGCTTCTCCTGCTCCTTCTCCTTCACTCTAAGCTGCTTTTGCAGTTTTGTTCTTTTTTTTCTTTTTTTTTGCAGCTTGCAGCTTCTCCTGCTCCTTCTCCTTCACTCTAAGCTGCTTTTGCAGTTTTGTTCTTTTTTTTCTTTTTTTTTGCAGCTTGCAGC
>NC_090731.1:60864793-60870306 GCF_036898095.1 Palaemon carinicauda
TCCAGTTCATCCTGGAAAGTTTCTTCAGCTGGAAGAAATTCACCCTCTTCCAGCTCTTCTTGGACCTCTTCTTCAGCAGGAAGATAGATTTCATCTTCCAGTTCATCCTGGAAAGCTCCTTCAGCTGGAAGAAATTCACCCTCTTCCATCTCTTCCTGGAACATTCCTTCAGCTGGAAGAAATTCACCCTCTTCCAGCTCTTCCTGGAACATTCCTTCAGCTGGAAGAAACTCACCCTCTTCCAGCTCTTCCTGGAACATTCCTTTCAGCTGGAAGAAACTCACCCTCTTCCAGCTCTTCCTGGAACATTCCTTCAGCTGAAAGAAACTCACCCTCCTCCAGCTCTTCCTGGAAAATTCCTTCAGCTGGAAGAAACTCACCCTCTTCTAGCTCTTCCTGGAACACTCCTTCAGCTGGAAAATTGATTTCCTCTTCAAGTTCATCCTGGAGCACTCCAGCAGGAAGATGAATTTCATCTTCCAGTGCATCATGGAATACTCCTTCAGCAATAAGATCGATTTCATCTTCCAGTTCATCGTGGAAAGTTTCTTCAGCTGGAAGAAATTCACCATCTTCCAGCTCTTCTTGAACCTCTTCTTCAGCAGGAAGATAGATTTCATCTTCCGGTTCATCCTGGAAAGCTCCTTCAGCTGGAAGAAATTCACCCTCTTCCAGCTCTTCCTGGAACATTCCTTCAGCTGGAAGAAACTCACCCCTCTTCCAGCTCTTCCTGGAACATTCCTTCAGCTGGAAGAAACTCACCCTCTTCCAGCTCTTCCTGGAACACTCCTTCAGCTGGAAGATTGATTTCCTCTTCAAGTTCATCCTGGAGCACTCCAGCAGGAAGATCAAATTTCATCTTCCAGTGCATCATGGAATACTCCTTCAGCAATAAGATCGATTTCATCTTCCAGTTCATCCTGGAAAGTTTCTTCAGCTGGAAGAAATTTCACCATCTTCCAGCTCTTCTTGGACCTCTTCTTCAGCAGGAAGATAGATTTCATCTTCCAGTTCATCCTGGAAAGCTCCTTCAGCTGGAAGAAATTCACCCTCTTCCATCTCTTCCTGGAACATTCCTTCAGCTGGAAGAAACTCACCCTCTTCCAGCTCTTCCTGGAACATTCCTTCAGCTGGAAGAAACTCATCCTCTTCAGCTCTTCCTGGAACATTCCTTCAGCTGGAAAAAACTCACCCTCCTCCAGCTTTTCCTGGAACACTCCTTCCACTGGAAGATTGATTTCCTCTTCAAGCTCATCCTGGAGCACTCCAGCAGGAAGATCAATTTCATCTTCCAGTGCATCACGGAATACTCCTTCAGCAATGAGATAGATTTCATCTTCCAGTTCATCCTGGAAAGTTTCTTCAGCTGGAAGAAATTCACCATCTTCCAGCTCTTCTTGGACCTCTTCTTCAGCAGGAAGATAGATTTCATCTTCCAATTTCAGCTCCTTCCTGGAAGAAAACGCTCTTCCAGCTCTTCCTGGAACTCCTTCAGCTGGAAGAAACTCACGCTCTTCCAGCTCTTCCTGGAACATTCCTTCAGCTGGAAGAAACTCACCCTCTTCCAACTCTTCCTGGAACATTCCTTCAGCTGGAAGAAACTCACCCTCTTCCAGTTTCTCCGATTTGCTCGAGAAGATTCTGCAAAAGCTCTTCATCTCTCACAGTCTCTCCTCCTTTTCCGTTTCTTCCACACAGGTACCTGAAAAAGAAAAAAGCTCCGACGGCAGCAGTGCCAAAGGCAGCTGTGCCCAAGAGCAAGGCCATCTTCGGCCAAAGGACATGTTGGTCTACCAAACGGAGAATTTCATCCTTCTCCACTGCTTCGCCGCCGACAATGTCCCTCGCCAGGCCCACCAGAGTTCTGTCGCAGGGTGACAGGTTCGGTTCCTCGTACCTAACCAGGTTCGATAAACCAATGTACCCAAGGGCAGAATGCAGACGCCGCCACATCCTGTTTTGGGTCCTGTAATCCTGCAGGTTCCGACGCGCCGCGTCGCACAAGTCTAGCTCTTGCTCCAGAGCTGATCGCCATTGCCATCCTCCGTTAAGGAGAATTCCTACCGCTTTCTTCATGCCTCCATTTCGAAAGTCACGCCAATTGCTTTCAAAACATGAAAAACCATATTTATGATTACCGTAACCTTTCCTGAATTTAGCATTATTTTTTAGGAAAAAAAAAGCAAGTTGAGGACTGAGAGAGAGAGAGAGAGAGAGAGAGAGAGAGAGAGAGAGAGAGAGAGAGAGAGAGAGAGAGAGAAAGAGAGAGAAGAGAGAGAGAGAGACAACATATTCTTTTGTCTTCAACTGGAGTTCACATGTCTTCAAGTATGAGAGAGAGAGAGAGAGAGAGAGAGAGAGAGAGAGAGAGAGAGAGAGAGAGAGAGAGAGAGAGAGAGAGAGAGAATAGTGTATAATAATTTTCTTATACATACATACATACATACATACATACATAAACAAGTAAAACGTCCGAGAATCCACAAGATAAAGAAGTACAGAAAGAATTAAAAAACAACAACAAAAGGAAAGTAAGGCGGAAAACAGGAGAAATCTTTCGCAGTAGACGATTTCGTTCTTTTCCAAGAATTTCATTCCTTAATTATTCGTTCGTTTTCAATCCATTTATGAAAATTCTTTCCTATTCTAATGGCCAGTGTAAGAGAGAGAGAGAGAGAGAGAGAGAGAGAGAGAGAGAGAGAGAGAGAGAGAGAGAGAGGAGAGAGAGAGAGTAATAATAATAATAATAATAATTCTTTATTTCCAATATTTACATGGGTATTCATAAATATAAGGCTACAATTAGTAAAGTCATCTTACAAAACAGTTCAAATATTTGTTATTTTAGACATACAAAAGTTGTTATAAGAATCAATAAATCGGCTAAAACTTTGTAATTGAAATAATTCATCAGTAATAAAAGAATATAATGAAATCAGAAAGTATTTACTTAGAATATAGTGAGTGTAAAAAAAACACTTGCCGAATAATGAAATACATTGTCATAGACCACATAAGTTGTGTTAAAAACAAGTCATGTACAAATCATATTAAAATAACACATAGTAATCAAAATATGCATACTAGATTATAAGGAAATCTTAATTTGTAAATAAAAGCCATCTTATCCATAAATATTATCTAAAACTAATTCCAACATCTATCGAAGTACAGTAGTGCCTTCAAAAGTACTTTTAATAAGGCAATTAAGCATAACATTCTTACATTAATCGGGACCATTTAAGATTAGTTTCTTTAAGTTTACATTAAAAGCAGCGAGAGAGGATTTTTGTTTAATTGTGCCAGTACTTTATTGTATAATGCTGGGCCTCGAACTCTAAACTGGCGGGAGCCTATCTCTGTTTTCGCCCTTTCTACATATAGATTTTCCTGCTGTCGAGTAGAAACCCCATTAACTGCGTGTACTGTTGGAAAATCGTATAACCTTTCAGGAGTTATTTTACGTATTGTTTTGAATACCAAATTACAGACATCTATGGTATATTTGTCTTTTATCTTTAACCATTCTAATTTTTTGAGGTAAGGGGATATGTGGTCATGTTTTTTACATTATCAACAGCCACTCGGGCGGCAAAGTTTTGAAGTTTTTGAACCCTTTTCATTTGTGTAGAGCCAGTTACTCCCCAAATTCTTAAACAGTAGTTGATTATACTCATAGCCAGCGACTGAACAACTATTTTACGCGTAGAGGGAATCAAATGAGTCTTTTTACTCTATTTAAATAAATTAAAGTGCCCATCACTTTCTTATAAATTTCATCTATATGAGTTTCAAACGTCATATATCTGTCAAAATAAACCCCTAGATTTTTTACAGCTTTCATGGGTTTAATCATATTTCCATTAAAATCTATTTGTACATTATCTCCAATTTCTGATATATATTGTCGGGAACCTATAAAAATTAATTGTGTTTTTTTCTCATTAAGAAGCAAACCATTAGTTAAGAAGTAGTATTTGGCCTTCTTTAGTATGCATTTTGCCCTATGAATTAGTTCGTCTATTTCACTTACATTTCCTTCAATTAAGATCTGGGTGTCGTCGGCATATTGGATGACAAAACAGCCGGGTAGTGATTTGACCAGATCATTGACATAAATTGCAAAGAGTATTGGGCCAAGAATAGAGCCCTGCGGCACACCAAACTCTACAGTTTTTTGGGACGACACAGTTTGACCCATTCTAACTGACTGGGATCTGTTATGTAGGTAATTCATAAACCAAAGTGGATCTATACTTAGTGATGTACATTTATCAAATAATATATTATGGTTCACGCTATCGAAGGCTTTTGAGAGGTCAAGTAAAAGGAGTAGTGAGACTTTCTTATTATCCATGTTATTATAAATCTTATCTGATACTTTTAATAGAGCCGTTTCAGTTGATAATTTTGGCCTGAAGCCGTGTTGACTTTGTGAGATTAGACCATTTGTCTCTAAAAAATTAGTTAATTGAATAGCAATTATTTTTTCCAGAACTTTTGACAATACCGGTAGCAAAGATATAGGACGATAATTGGAGACGTCTTCCATATCACCACTCTTAAAAACAGGAATTACGTGGGGATTTTTCCATAAGTCCGGATACTCTTTAGTGGCTATGGATGTGTTAATTATAACTGTAAGGTAAAAAGCAATAATATATAACCCATCCTAATGAAACGCAAGCTAATCCCGTCAGATCCAAAAGCATTTGTGTTTTTAAGATTTTTTATAATTAATATGACAGTATTACAATCAACAGGAGTAGGCTTAAAACTATCTAATTCTCTAACTGGAATATTACGTACTGTTTCAGTAGAGATATTATATTTCCTAATTTCCTCTTGGGTTTTTTCGAAAGTTTTTTTCCCGACCTCAGCGAAAAAATCATTGAATTTTTCAGCCTTAGAGTGTACATCAGTTACTGCTGGCAATAGCATAGAGCTCTTATCTGTTTGTTGACCATTAAATAGCATATTTTTTGTTATTTTCCAAGTAGCAGAGACATTGCCTTAGCTTTCAGATATTCGCTTTTGTAAAACTGCTTACGGCTTGCCGCTAACTTTGAGTTTACTCTCTTCTTCAGGTCTTTATGTTTTTTCTCTCAGAAGGATGTTAAAAGTTTGATTTTTTAACTCACTTTTCAGTCTGTCTCTTTCTTTCATGTCTCGCTTTATTTCATCTGTTATCCAGGGCGCAGGGGGACGAACGATTTCTTTCGTTACAAACCGGAGCACAAATGTTTAGACAAGCTGTAAAGACGTCGTTTAAAGTTCCAACTTGGTTGTTTACATTGTCAGTATTTAAAATACCATTTAATATATTTACGTTATTCATGAGGAGGTTACAAAGAAAGTCTGGAGAATAATTTTGCAAACATCTAAAAGTTTTTTAAAACAGGTTTCTTTTTTGGCTTACGAATATTTAGATGAGTTAAGATTGTCTCGTGGTCTGCCACCAAGCTTGGTATAATATCAATTTTTGTTATCATATGTTTAGCATTTGTTATTAC
>NC_090731.1:60873306-60895444 GCF_036898095.1 Palaemon carinicauda
GGAGCTCTTAAGGCTTTTGATTGAGGAAAGTTTTTGTTTTGTTTCTGAGGTTTGTCAGTTTTCACGAAAGGATAAAAAGGTTGAATAATGAAGAACATTTGTAAGAGTTGGTTTTATCCAAGGGTCCACACCATTCCTAAATTGATTGACACATCATTTACAGAAATATTTTCGAATAGAAACTTCTTTGTTTTGTTTCATTTATCTGTTTCTTTATAAGAAAAAACTAATGGAAGAAGATAAGCAATAGGAGAATATGATCATCTATCATCTATTGCAAAGCTCTCATCATCCTTATATCTATACAGCTGAATCACCAAAACAAAACTTGTTCAGCTTAAATAGTGTGTGCTTGAATGATTTGTTTATATTTATATTCATACCTTATCATTATACTAATTCATAAAAAAGAAAACAAATAGGGCCTGAAAATTACCGACCAATATGTGTACTCTCCGTAAAAAAATAGAATGCTTACAAAGATGATATTAGGCCAAATAGAAAGACAGATAGACTTCAATCAACCATTAGGGGATGGAGGCTTTTATAGTGGGTATTCAATAACTGACCATATCCAAGTAACTAACCAGCTAATGGAAAAATAAAATAGAAGTATTGTACACCACTATGTATGGTATTTATACTCTCTCAGGAAGCTTTTGATTCCATAAAGAAAGTCAACAGTAATGAAAGCCTTTCAAAAACAAAGAAAAAAAAATCTTATGTTGGAACGTTTGAAGATATCTCTACAGGGAGTACAAAAATTATAAAGATACATAAAGATAGTGAGAAACTTCTAATTGAAAAAAGATTTAATTAGGTGGACCCCACCACTCCTAAATTATTCACAACATGCCTAAAAGAAGTTTACAAGAATTTAGATTAAGAAAAAGTAGGAATCAATATTGATGGGGAATAACTTAATAGGGTGATTTGCAGAGGACATAGTTGTCTTTAGTGAATCATGGGAGGACCTATAAAAGATTAAAGAAGACTTGAATAAAGAAAGCAAAAATTTAAAACTAAAAACATATGGGAGTAATACTAAGATGATTTACAGTGAAAATGCAGAGCGAAAACAAATAACAGGGATTGGCAAACCACTAGAGATTGATAATAAGTATAAGTACTTAAGACAGGCAGTAACAGTTCCCCCAGGACACGAGGCCGAAAAAAAAAAAAAAAGTATGCATAGGATGAAGGGCATTTAGTAAACAAAACGAGATTGAAATTTAAAGTACCACTTTCTCTGAAAAGGAAAGTATTTAATGAGATGATCCTACAAGTATTAACTTATGCGTCGGAAACTTACAGGCCTTACTAAAGCCTTAGAACATAATCTAGTTGCGACTCAAAGAGATATGAAGAGAATAATGATATGAATACACTAAGACACAGAAACAAGATCAACATGAATACGAGAGCACACTAAAGTAAAGGATATTCTAACGAGATATAGGAAAACTAAATGGACATTTGCCAGACATATAATGTGGATGACAGACAATATTAGACATTAAGAATAACATAATGGGTACCTAGAGATTGTAACGAACTAAATCCTTTTTTGAGTACATATTCATGTATACACATGTATATGCATGCATACTCACACACATATATATATATATATATATATATATATATATATATATATATATATATATATATATATATATATATATATATATATATATATATACACATATATATATACACATATATATATATACATATATATATAATATATATATATATATATATATATATATATATATATATATATATATATATATATATATATATATATACACACACACATATAGGAATTAATAACGTTTGCGACCGTGTATGTATATATTTATTCATAACTAACCTACCTGATCGACTAATACTTGCACAAAAATCAAATTTATATAAAAGTTTTGAATTAGGCGTTTTTTAGCATTAATTTTTTATACAAACATAGTTTTCAACTCATATTAACTTTTATTCTTGAGTTCTATATATATATATATATATATATGTGTGTGTGTGTGTGTGTGTGTATGTATATGTTACGGTCATTTTGAGGAATTGGTCATTTTACAAACTGCCCGGTCATTTTGGAAAATGACCAAAATATCTGTCAGTATGCAAAATGCCCATATAATTGTGGTCATTTTGGAAAATGGCCAGAAGTTTGGTCATTTTGCAAAATGACTATTAGTATCGTTAGTCATTTTGTAAAGTTACCCCAATAGCTGCTGGTCATTATGCAAAAATAAACAAATAGAAACTTAGAACTAATTAGGAAAAGTCTAAGTATTAATAAAGGTGTGTGTTTTATTTATTCAACATTAAAAACTTACATTACACATTACAAGTATATTACAATATTGAAAGAACTAAAACTGAACTTGAAAATTATTTCAACAATTATCAAAATTAGCATTATCACACTTGTTTGGACAAGAGTTGCTGTATTTACATCTGCTGTTGCACAATACTTCGTTTTTGAAGCATTTACAGTGTCTGCTCCGACATGACTGGGTGCAGCTACACTTACTGATCCCCTGACCATGTCCCATCGAGTCTGCAATAGCTACCTCTTGCAGACTGACTTCGCAATCCTTTATTACCTCTTCGAGTGACATAAATTTTTCAGCACATATAGTGAACTGATTCCGACTGTACACCTGTTTATGTTTTGTCCCTAGTTTGTAAGTTCCGCCATCTATTTGTCAGTTATAATTGCCTTTGCATTCGCAAACTCCGCTCGTCCACGGTCAACAAGTGGAATAGGAACCATGACATTATCCCCTGCAAGGGCTGGCTTTGAACACTGTACTGATTTATCCTTCATTTTTTTAGCTTGCTTCTCTTGTTGTATTTTCCATTCCCTTCGTTCAGCCTGAATGCTACGATTTCTATTGCATAGGCGACAGAGCACAGGGTTATCAACATTGTCATTTACAGTTGAACAACACTGACCAGAAGGATGACATGGAATGTTTTGACCACACGAGTTGCAATTTATGGCACAACTTTCAGCACTTCTCCCTTGTTCTACATTTTTATCTTCTTAATTAACTAAACAAAGTGCTTCTGCAAGCTGCTCCTCTGTCTCCATGCCTTTCATTCAGGCGACTAATTACTCATTCGTATTCTTCCCGGGAAAATAAACATGAACTATTTGTAGCTTTCTTTTCTTTTCATACTTTCCATTGTGAAGCTTTTCAGTGTACAATATACTTGCAACAAATAAGTGATGAGAGGAGCACGAATATTTCCGTCCTCGGCCGAACCTCCGTAGGAACTAACTGACACCCTAACACACACTACAGTCGACTTGTAATGTGTAATGTAAGTTTTTAATGTTGAATAATAAAACAAACGCCTTTATTAATACTTAGACTTTTCCTAATCAATTTTAAGTTACTATTTGTTTATTTTTGCATAATGACCAGCAGCTATTGGGATAACTTTACAAAATGACCAACGATACTAATAGTCATTTTGCAAAATGACCAAACTTCTGGTCATTTTCCAAAATGACCACAATTATTTGGGCATTTTGCATACTGACAGATATTTTGGTCATTTTCCAAAATGACCGGGTAGTTTGCAAAATGTCTAATTCCTCAAAATGACCGTAACATATATATAGATAGATAGATAGATAGATAGATATTTATTTATATACTGAATATATGAGCATATACATATACATGTATGTAAATAAACATATATATATATATATATATATATATATTTATATATATATATATATATATATATTATATACTATATATAATATATATATATATATATATATAATAACATATATATATAATATTTATATATATAGATATATATACTAATATATATATACACACATATATATATATATATATATATTTGTATATATGCATGTATATAACATACATATATATATATATATATATATGTGTGTGTGTGTGTGTGTGTGTGTTTGTGATAGCAGTATATATACAGTATATGTGAATATACAAATATTCTGTATAAAATAAAGACATATATATATATATATATATGTGTATATATATATATATGTGTGTATATATATATATATATATACACACACATATATATATATATATACACACATATATATATATATATATATATGTTGTATATATATATATATATATACATACATACATATACCAAAGGCACTTCCCCCAATTTTGGGGGGTAGCCGACATCAACAAGAAACAAAACAAAAAAGGGGACCTCTACTCTCTACGTTCCTCCAACCTAACCAGGGACTCAGCCGAGTTCAGCTGGTACTGCTAGGGTGCCACAGCCCAACCTCTCACATTTCCACCACAGATGAAGCTTCATACTGCTGAGTCCCCTACTGCTGCTACTTCCGCGGTCATCTAAGGCACCGGAGGAAGCAGCAGGGCCTAACGGAACTGCATCACACTCGCTCGCCATTCATTCCTATTTCTAGCACGCTCTCTTGCCTCTCTCACATCTATCCTCCTATCACCCAGAGCTTTCTTCACAGCATCCATCCACCCAAACCTTGGCCTTCCTCTTGTACTTCTCCCATCAACTCTTGCATTCATCACTTTCTTTAGCAGACAGCCATTTTCCATTCTCTCAACATGGCCAAACCACCTCAACACATTCATATCCACTCTAGCTGCTAACTCATTTCTTACACCCGTTCTCACCCTCACCACTTCGTTCCTAACCCTATCTACTCGAGATACACCAGCCATACTCCTTAGACACTTCATCTCAAACACATTCAATTTCTGTCTCTCCATCACTTTCATTCCCCACAACTCCGATCCATACATCACAGTTGGTACAATCACTTTCTCATATAGAACTCTCTTTACATTCATGCCCAACCCTCTATTTTTTACTACTCCCTTAACTGCCCCCAACACTTTACAACCTTCATTGACTCTCTGACGTACATCTGCTTCCACTCCACAATTTGCTGCAACAACAGACCCCAAGTACTTAAACTGATCCACCTCCTCAAGCAACTCTCCATTCAACATGATATTCAACCTTGCACCACCTTCCCTTCTCGTACATATCATAACCTTACTCTTACCCACATTAACTCTCAACTTCCTTCTCTCACACACCCTTCCTAATTCTGTCACTAGTCGGTCAAGCTTCTCTTCTGTGTCTGCTACCAGTACAGTATCATCCGCAAACAACAACTGATTTACCTCCCATTCATGATCATTCTCGCCTACCAGTTTTAATCCTCGTCCAAGCACTCGAGCATTCACCTCTCTCACCACTCCATCAACATACAAGTTAAACAACCACGGTGACATCACACATCGCTGTCTCAGCCCCACTCTCACCGGAAACCTATCGCTCACTTCATTTCCTATTCTAACACATGCTTTACTACGTTTATAGAAACTTTTCACTGCTTGCAACAACCTTCCACCAACTCCATATAACCTCATCACATTCCACATTGCTTCCCTATCAACTCTATCATATGTTTTCTCCAGATCCATAAACGCAACATACACCTCCTTACCTTTTGCTAAATATTTCTCGCATATCTGCCTAACTGTAAAAATCTGATTCATACAACCCCCTACCTCTTCTAAAACCACCCAGTACTTCCAAGATTGCATTCTCTGTTTTATCCTTAATCCTATTAATCAGTACTCTACCATACACTTTTCCAACTACACTCAACAAACTAATACCTCTTGAATTACAACACTCATGCACATCTCCCTTACCCTTATATAGTGGTACAACACATGCAGAGACCCAATCTACTGGTACCATTGACAACACAAAACACACATTAAACAATCTCACCAACCATTCAAGTACAGTCACACCCCCTTCCTTCAACATCTCAGCTTTCACACAATCCATACCAGATGCTTTTCCCACTCTCGTTTCATCTAGTGCTCTCCTCACTTCCTCTATTGTAATCTCTCTCTCATTCTCATCTCCCATCACTGGCACCTCAACACCTGGAACAGCAATTATATCTGCCTCCCTATCATATATATATATATATATATATGCTTATATGTTTAAATTTAGATAGGTAATGTGTCCAGCTGAATCTTAATTGTGACATTGAGTAATAACCGTAAAAATGATGTCTGAGAAATTTGCAGAGAGCTTCTATTAGTTATCATCATCATTATTGTTTTTGCGTGAGTGGGTACGGAGGGAGGGGGTGTAGTTGGGGGGAGTAGGCTGGGAATCAACTTTACACATGGATCGAACCCCAGACACATCAAATGAAAGTCAATAGAGGCTATGAAAGAAATACATTAATATTTAAGTTCAAATTGCTTTTATGGCTTTAGTTCACTAGGTGCTAGCATCTTTACCATTCATTCCAAAATGTATTGGTTCGATACCAGAGTTAGGTAAAAGTCTACTATCATCATCATTATTTTTATCATCATTATCATCATTATTATTTTTATCATCATTATCATCAATATTATTTTTATCATCATTATCATCATTATTATTATTTTTTTTATTTTATTAGGAATGTTATAATAATTATTATCATTATTGATCACTGTATTTCTAACTAAACTGGCGTGTATGCATATTAAAGAGAGAGAGAGAGAGAGAGAGAGAGAGAGAGAGAGAGAGAAAATACAATTGAATGACCAAGGTTGGAATATTTGATTATCCGCCTATTCACTGTACCAATAAATTGCACTGTTGTTATAATAATTTACTGGTGCTAGATTTATAGTCCAATAAAGCTTGGAAGTTCTAGAAACAGAAAAATGGGTTAACTACTTTACTTCTAGATAAGAGAGAGAGAGAGAGAGAGAGAGAGAGAGAGAGAGAGAGAGAGTATATCTAAGGGAATTAGATTTTCTCTTTGCATATATGAAACTCATAATATCAAGACGACAAAGCAGCAATCATTCATTAGATGTAGCTCAAAAGCGCTGAGATTAATCTGATAAATTTTGTTTGAATAAATGTATTTGTAAAATGATTTTGAGAATAAATGGTTTTGATCCACTGTAGATTATTTATGATAAACAAGAATATTCATGTGTCTATTTGGTTTGTTATTCATTTGGTGTGTATGAATAGATTCTTGAGCCAAAATAAAGAATGCATGCATGGATGAATGCATATATTTCAAAATAGGCTCATATTTAGATTATGAAGTCCTTATATCCTTAGTTACCTCACAACTGAGCATCGGCTATCTTGACCTTTTTCAGAATAATACTGCTCATACATTGTCTAAACTTCATCTCTTAGTTTAACATTCACACATTATTATTATTATTATTATTATTATTATTATTATTATTATTATTATTATTATTATTATTATTATTATTATTATTATTATTATTACTTGCAATGTTACAACCTTAGTTGGAAAATCAGGATGCTATAAGCCTAAGGGGCTCCAACAGGGATAATAGCCTATTGAGGAGAGAAAACAAAGAAAATGAAATATTTTAAGAACAGTAACAATGTTAAGATAAATCTTTCCTTCATACACTTTAAAAAACTTTAACAAAATTAGAGGAAGATAAATAAATAAGATGTAATAGTGTCCCCGAGGGTACCCTTCAGCAAGACAACTCTAACCCAACACTTTAGATTCAAAACTAGACTCTAGGAATAGAGAAAACTGTAATGAAAATATTCATTTGTCAGTAAGTTATGAGAATATTTGAAATGATAACGCTAACTCGTAGAGAAGGGTGTCATAGGAATGAATATCAGGCGTAGTGATAAAATGTTAACCATAATAGTGAGGAATATGAAGGAAGCTTCATAAATGAAACATGATAATCCTCCGTTTTCTGATGATTCCCAAAGATATTTCGTAAGAATTTAGAAGTTTTATCTTGAGATTCTTCCCACTGGTTCCAGGTTTCAAAAAGTTTCCAGTCGTGGAAACATTTAAATACTCCTAGAAATTAAGAAAGGCAAATAAATCAAGTTGAAGAAACTAAAGATTATTTAAAGAATAATTACACCAAACTATTAGACACTATATGAAGATGAGAGGGATATACCTTAAATTTCACAAAACACTCAACAAATATTCACATTATCTTGAATTCTCCCAGATTGAATAAAGAATATAAATCGTATGAATATATCACGTGAGACTGATGCCAATTAGAATTTCTAGAAATATTAATAAATAATCGCAATGAGATAGTCAAATGTTCCCTAAGATGACGCAAACATCAATTCAGTTTCAATAGATACTCAAATATAAAGAGTTTGAAAGGCCAAATAAATAATTTAAAAAAAAAAAAATTCCGAGACTTTCTTATTGAAGGAAAAGTGAAGATTTTTTTTCTCCCGCATCAGAAAAATACTCACTTGGAAGAAATAGCCGTGATTTAGTTAGGAAACAAGAAAAAGTCCTTTGCCTTTCAGTATTATGAAATGAGCCGTCATACTTTATGTATTTATAATAAATATAATGTCAAAGATTTTGGTAAAACTGTAGACAATTTGCTGCGTCTTAAATAAAGATGAGTAGTATTTCGTGTGATGGAACGTGTTGGTATGAAGTTGAGCGAGTTATTTGCAATAATTATATGCATTAATTGCCCGTTTGGCTGGATATCTTTTATCCTTTCTCTCTTTCCTGCATAGAATTGCAAACAAATACTCAGCAGGCCAATGCTGCACTTTGCTAAGAGACGGTAGACGTCAAGATGTTTACCTTTGCTGTCGGAAGCCTTGGCCTCCGGAATGATTTTGTTTGTATGCAAGAGAGTCAGAGTCGAGCTGAAGGGCCCAAAGCTTCTTTGGCAGCCTTTGGTGGATGTTTCAGCGAAAGCGCTTCTTGCTTTGATGTGAAGTCGAGGGTCCCACAGGCCATCCTGGACGCGTGTCACTAAGAACTTTAATTTTTCCTCGTACACTTTCGCTTTTTTTTTTTTTTTTTTTGGTGGGGGGGGGGCAAAAGATGAATTTTAGAAGAATTTAATTGAAGTTATTCTTGAAGTTTTATTTCATCATCATCATATATATATATATATATATATAGATAGATAGATAGATAGATATGTATGTACATATATATATATATATATATATGTATATATATATATATATATATATATTCTAGAAAACATGATCCTGTTTTCAAAAGTATTTCCATATTTTGATTTCAGGTTTTCGAAATAAATATTCTGATTTTCAAAATATTTTTAAAACTTCATGATTTCGGAATATTTTTCCTTTGTTTTTGAAAAATTCTTGTTTTCGAAGACGGTTCTAACGATTCCTTATTTGTTCTTATGCTTCCGAAAATAGTTATAACGTTCAAAAATGAAATTCACGTTTTCTTATAATTTTTGTTTTTTTAAATATTTTTAACTGTTTAAAAGAAATATGTATTATTTGTTTGAATAACACTTTTTTATGTTTGCGAGAAAGTATCCAAATTCTATAATACTCCCTATGTTTTCGAAAATAATTCCTATTTTTTGAAATATTTTCTTGATTTTCAAAACTTTTCCTGATTCTGAAAAGATGCTTCTATTTTTTTTTTTATCTATTTTACCATGTATTTTTTTTTAAATAATATTATCTTCGAAAAAGGGGTCAATTGGGAAAGGAAAACAAATAAATAGAATTAATGGAAAAAATAAAGAATCTTAGGTCGCAATACAACGAGAAAGAGATATTATAAGAATTTAATTTTTTGTTAGGTTTGTTCCTATTACCAATGCAATTACCACTGGTGCTGAATATAAATCATATTCATTATGACTTTTATTGTATCATTGTTATTGATGTTTTTTGATGCTCTTTCTTATAATATCATTATAATCAATAGCATTATCCGCGAACATTTAATGTCAAGTTTTTTCGTGACTGTAGAAACTCGTATTCAAAGTCTTCGGACCAATATGACCTTAACGAATTCGACATTTTCATTGATGAAGCTTTGAAATGGAAGAGCAATATGGCTAGGAAAGGAGAACAAAGCATCTCCTTTGTCATAGCACCACCCCTCCCCAGCACACATGAGCCATAACCTCCTACCCGTCGTCTCCCTCTCCCCCACGATGATTGAACATCATGATCCAGATAGAACAGTTGAACTAACACATCGCTTTTAGCCGATCCGCAAGTATTCCACGGCTTTTTTTCTGAAAATTAGAAGAATCTTTTCAAAACTTGTGAACTTTTTTTCTCGAATTCAAGATAATATTTACAAAAGCATGGTTTTTTTTTTTTTTTTTTTTTTAAATGAGAATGTTTTATTTCTATTTCTATTTTATAAATTTTCAAAAAATAGTTTGTTTATTTTCGAAAACAATCTTTTTTTGAAGTGATAATATTTTATTTGATCCTACAGCTGGACAGAAGTTTATTATCATTATTATTATTTTTATCATAATCATTATCATTAATATCATTTGTATCATTTCTATTATTATCATTAGCCTTTTCATCATGATTATTATCATCATTGTTAAAGAGAGAGAGAGAGAGAGAGAGAGGACGAGAGAGAGAGAGAGAGAGAGAGAGAGAGAATATATCAAAACGTTAGAAAAGCCAAGGTTAGAATTTTTTAATATCCACTCATTCACAGTAGGTATAAATTGCACTGTTGTTAGGATAATTTACTGTTGCTAGATTTATCGTCCAATAAAGTTTAGAGGTTTTGGAAACAGAAAAAACGGCTCTTAACTACTTTACTTTATATAAAGGAGAGAGAGAGAGAGAGAGAGAGAGAGATGAGAGGAGAGAGAGAGATTATATTTGAGGGAATTTTTCATATTTCATTTTATTTTTGCATATACGAAACTCATGATATAAGGATGACAATGCAATAATCATTTATTAGATGTAGCTCAATAGCGCTAAGATTAATCTGAAAACTTTTTGTTTTGAATAAGTGTAATAGAAAGATGATTATGAGATTATATTGTTTCATTTACAATAAACAGGAATTTTCATGTTTCTCGTTTGTTTGTTATTCGTTTGGTGTGGTCTAGGAATAGATTCTTGATCCAAAGTTAAGAATGGATGCATGTATTTTGATAAAGGTTCATATTCAGACTATGAAGAAGTATTTCTTCCTTCAGTTACCTTTTATTTAAGCATTGATTATTTTGCCGCTTTTTAGAATATTACTTGTCATACATTGTTTAAATTTCATCTCTAAGTTTTACATTCATGCACGAGAGAGATAAAAAACTATTACAGATACTCTGTAACACTTTTGGATTCAAAACTAGACTCTAAGAATAGAGAAAACCTGTAATGAAAATATTCCTTTGTCAATAAGATACGAACATATTTGAAATGATAACACTATCACTTAAAAAAAGAATGTCTTTGGAATGCATATCAGGCATAGTGATAAAATGTATACGATAATAGTAGGATATATGAATGAAACTTAATAAATGAAACCTAATAATCCTCTGTTTTCCGAGAGTTCCAAAAGATATTTCTTAAGAATATGGAAACTTTGTCTTGAGAGTCTTCTCATTGATTCCATGTTTCAAAAACTTTCCAGTCGTGGAAACATTCAGATACTTCCTAGAAATAAAGAAAAGAAAAGAAAAGAAAACAAATCAAAGAGACTAAATAATATTTAGATAATAACGAAACCAAACTATTAGCTACTAAATAAAGATAAGAAAGATATAATTAAAGATTCAGAAAAACAATTAACTTTTATGGCCATTATCTTAGATAAAGAATATAAATCACATGAATAGATCAGAATTTACAGAAATATATAATAATTGCAATGAAATACTGAAATGTCTCCATAGATGACATGAACTTCACTTCAGCTCAAATAGATACTCAACCCAGAAAAAATAGAAAGAAAATGAAGAATTAAACTACAAGAAAAAATAAAATTTTGCGAGAGTTTTCTTAGTGAAGGAAAAAGTGAAGATTTTTTCTCCCACATCAGAAAAAATACTCACTTGGACGAAATAGCCGTGATTTAGTTAGGAAAGAACTTAGGGAAGTTAAACACTGCGAGTCTAAATTACCAACGACACGACGTGGAAAATCAACTCACTTAAATGGTCACTCTTAAATTCTTTTCTCCCCTTGTCCCCTTAAGAATCGAGTTCTATGGTCCTTAGTAACAGAAAGAGAGATCTAATCTATTTCTTTTCCAAACATGAAAGAGATAAGTGGTAATGGAGAAGAGTAGGGAAGTAAAAGAGATAAAAGACTTAATCATTTCGGGGGTTGAGTGAGCTAAATTCGGGAGGTATACGACGTTAGATACAACTTATATAAAATGTTTCTCCTTTCAAGGATCATTTCATATACAGTTAAACCTTTCCAATGCTTCTACTTGATATTAAATTTTCAAAGTCTCTATTTTTTCAAAAGACTCCATTTTCCTTTTGAAAGTGGATCCTATGGATTCAGCAGTGCAGTCATTAGCTCGCCTCATTATAGGCTTATTATTATTATTATTATTATTATTATTATTATTATTATTATTATTTATTATTATTATTATTATTATTATTATTATTATTATTACTTGCTAACCTACAACCCTAGTTGGAAAAAACAGGATAATCTAAGCCCAGGGGACCCAACAAGGAAAATAGCCCAGTGTGGTAAGGAAACAATGAAATAAGAGAATCAATTAACAATTAAAAATAAAATATTTTAAGGACAGTAACAACATTACTGACTTTCAACAGCATGATTAGGAAATGGGTAGTACAAGGAGCCAGGTTATGTAAGGGAAATACTCATGGTGTGCTGGTGGTGGTGGTGGTGGGGGGGGGTGAGATTGCTTTTTAGTATGTAAATAAATTGACCGAGAAAGTAGACAAATCAAAGAAAATAAGAGAGAATTATATACCTATGGTGTAACAATTGGGGCTAACCTATATTTTCCGTTATTTTTTATGTTATCCTGCAGCTTGTAAACAAATGTAAGAGTAAATACAACTGATATTGGAAATCGTTTGTCACATCCTCTGATACATATAGACGATAAAAAAAGTTGGTGTTTTTATTAAGTTTAGCTCATCTGAACCTATTGAATGTTACTATCTGTCGTCTTGTAAACAGTAGATAATCTTAAACTCCGAAGAATTCATCATTTAACATTTATTAACAAATGAAAAATAGTTTAAAATTCGTAGCACTTAAATTTCCCGTCATGGTTGTAAACAAACCATGACGTCATAGAAAAATATATTCAGACAAATGGAGTTCGTCATTTTGACGATTGAGTCCATTCCTTTATCTTGAAGTATTTTGACATGCAAATTGGGAAGTTATAATCTTAAACGTTCAAAATTCAGTTATGAAATATATTGACAAAGTTTTAACATAAATGAAATCACGGTTGGTTGTTTTCATGATCAGCAAAAATAAAAAATAAAACGTAAGGGATGAAGCTTTTTTGGATATATATATATATATATATATATATATTAATATATATATATATATATACATATATATATATGTATAACTATATATATATATATATATATACAGTATATATATATATATATATATATGTATATATATGCATATATATATATATATATATGTGTGTGTATAGGTATATGTATATATACATATATATGTATATATACATATATATGTATATATATATATATATATATGCATATATATATGTATATATATAACATATATATGAATACATACATATACATATGTATATACAGTACAGTATATATATATATATATATGTGTGTGTATATACACACATATATATGCATATATATATATATATATATATATGCATATATATATGCATATATATATATTTATGTATATACACACATATATATGCATATATATATATATATATACATATATATATATATATATATAGAGAGAGAGAGAGAGAGAGATATATATATATATATATATATATGCATATATATGTATATGTATATATACTTATATATATATATATATATATATACATATATATATATTATATATATATATATATAATGTTATGAACGCTCAATATTGTCACGTAATATTTATTTAGTCTTTTTTGTGTAGTTCCCCCTTATTTGTACTTCCATAACATTTCCTATGTAATCCTTGTTTTAACTGTGATTTTGTTCGCATTTAGTTCTCCTTGCTGGAGTAGAGTTAAGTCTTCTTTGAAAGTTAAAATTCATTTGAATTTTAGGTTCTCTGGCACTGTGTAACTGTTAAGGATTACTCGTTCAGAACCGCCAGTATTTCGTAAGTTGGTCCAGTTAGTTTTTTTTTTTTTTTTTTTTTTTTTTTTTTTTTTTTTTTATGGCATTACTTTATTCTATTCTTGTTCTTTATATGTGGTGGTTTGGTTTATACGTTTACATGTTAAATTTATGTACTTGTTTTTTACATAGTTTTTATACATATGAGTATTATGTTCGAACATGTTTGTTTTCCTCTAGTTTTTGTCGGCATTATGTACTATTACAGATTCTGCATTGTCACCAATAGCGTAATGACTGGTGTCCATACTCTGGTATTGTTAAATGATTGTGGGGGTAGTTTGATAATGTCTAAGCCTAACTTTCCTATCATTTTGTCTGTATGTAATAAGTGCTTGTGCTTAAAGATGGCTGTATTTATTTACCGTACATTATGATATGCGTTATTGGCGTCAGGGCAAAATTAGGAAATGAGGTATTATGCAATTATTTATGGATTTTTATCTGCTTTGGTATTAGTTTAATGGATTTCCTTTGAAAGAACTTGGTTTGAATAAGAATTTTTAAGAGCAAAGTGAAATGTTAGATATGGTAGCGTAAAGTTTTAACTAGAACTGCTTGATAAACTGCATTAAGATAGTTCTGTACAGCTCATTGCAGCTACCGGGAATATTTTTGAATTTCAAAGCAGCTACCGAGAATTGCTTTATGATTTTTGAGAAAATGCCTCAAACTTGCAAGAGGCTCAAAGTATAACTGCCGGATCTAGTTTTGAACGGTTAAGGTTTTACACATTTGTCCAAACTTGATTATGAAACTCATAGGGGGGTCTGTAAGGCGTACACTTTTAACACTGAACGCTAAGGGAGTAGTTTTTCCAACTTAAGAAAGGAACAAATTAATATGTAACATGCAGAATATGATCATACTTTACGAGAATCTTGGTAAGTAGTTAAAATTAGCTGAGGCTGACACACTAGATGAACAAAGTATTGAAGAAATTGCAAGATGTATCATCTTAAGACTTTAATAAGAGAAAGGATTGTTATTGCATTAGACACGCCTGACGGGTAAAAGCCATTGACTAGTTAACTTTAATCTTATGAAATTCTATGATTGTGAAAATTCAAGTTTGGTTAGTTAACATGGCCACTGAGATTAATGATTAAATTCTTGCTACCATAGAATATACACTATAATTGACCTTTATCTTTGTAATCACCAGTTACCCCAGCGTGGTAATAGTGCAGTTATTGAGTTTGATTACTTTTATTTCAGATGTACCCCTCCCATCAACTGTGGCTTCACGTATGGTATTGAAGCCTGGGAATAATCTGGTCTGTCTGAGGGAGATCATACAGATTACCTTACAAGAAGGAAGCTATGGAACGAGTTTCGTTTACGGAATGGGCTGGCAGAAAAGAGACAGCTCCTGGACCTGTACCTGCATACTCTTCCAAAAACCAGATGAGTCTGTAAAACCAGAAGAGTCTGTACAGATCATGGGAAGTAAATTTGTCACCATTTAAACTCTTATCCTTTATAAAGAATCTAAGACCTTATTGATAAAGATATGCCAAATTTTTATCTATCTTCTAAAGGATATGAGTACCCTTGACACATGCTATGCTAAATATTCTGACTTAATCACATCTGTAGGTCCATTTCAATAATGTTCTTCCTTGTTTCTTCCCCTTAGAGATTTTAAATACTGACGGTCAACCTGGTAAAATAAACTACCATTTGGAGAGCGTACTTGGGTCATGGACATTGGGAGTGGAATGATTGCACCAAAGGATGCTGATGTTGCATGAATTAAAGATTTGTTAACTCTTATAGAAGAGGAAGTGCAGCGCTTTATTGTTATGCCTGGATGTCACCGGAGGTACAGTCCGAACAATTTGTTGCACTTCTGATAAATCTCGCCAGCCTTAAGATTGACTTTAAGTGGACACAAGATAAACAACGTTCATTTGATGCTATCAAAGCATTCTTAGTGGACAGAAGATTGTCAACGTTCCTTTGATGCTATCAAAGCGTTTTGGAGTGTTTGTTGAAGGCACCTGAATTCGACTGGAGGTTTATCAAAGATGCTGGTGGTGTGGCTGTAGAAGCAGTTTTGATACAGGCTGGTGACAAATTTACTTATCGTTTTTTCTTCAGTAAACTGATGCTGCCTCAGAGTTCCTTGAGTACAGTCAACGAGAAGGCTTAGGCTCTCCTTCGTGCTCTTGAAAAATGTGTACTTTTCTCAAAATTAAAGTTTTCTAACCATAATTCATTGTATTTCGTAAATTTCAAAGTTCTTTTCTAATCTAATCATAATCCATTCTTTCTAGAGTATAACTAAAGGGGAAAAAAAATGAAGGGCAACTATGGGCCTTGATCCTGCAGCAGTACAACATTAGGATGTTTCATATCAAAGTTGAAGATAACCTTGTTGCAGACAAGCTTTCCAGATGCTGACTGTTTGTAGATAAAAATTCTAATGTATCTCGGGTTTGTTACATAGATCAATGTTCTGTATCCTCTTAAAGGGTGAATTTTTTTTTTTTTGTTAATCTTTTACTTGATAAAATTTGTGTAATTGTTTAAATTGGATGTTTTCCATTTGCCTATTCTTGCTGGGTATAGTTCAATCTTTGAAAGTCAGAATGTTTTAAGAGTAGATTCACTGGCTTTGTAACTATAAAGGGTTAGTTTATATACCTCACTATTTTGTAACTTGCTCCAGGAGGAATCTTTTGTCATCAGTCATTACTTTATTCTATTATTGTAATTATGCTTTGTGTCTTAGTGTGGTTTTTACTCGGAAACTTGGTTGCAGATTTATTTAAAGTATTAATGCATATAAATAGGATTGTTCAAATATAGGAAGTTAGTTCACCTTTAGGTTTTGTGGCCTGTGTATATATTAAATCTTGATAGCGAACAGAGCAGACTGATTCAGCCTTATTAGCATAAATACAATATGTATATAAGTATATCTACCTCGATATGTATACGTTAATGTGTAATATATATAGAATATACATATAGTATACGAATCAGTTTTTTACTATTAAAGCATCAACTAGGTTTTCAGCAAGCATCTAAATAAGTTTTAAAAAGCTTAAACTTTTAAAATTATGGAAATTGAAGTGTCAGAAATTTAACAAGGATGGCAAATTAGAGCAGCTTAAGGAAGCTTTTAAAATGGCATGGATATGTGCACTCTCTGAAACAAGACTGGATTAAAAAGGTTATAAAGATGGTTGCTACATTCTTGGTACTCCATATCAGGAAGAAAGATTTTTTGTACCAACAAGCTAGCCAAGCATTGGGAATGGGAACCAGTGGATGAACTATTGAGACTGAAAATCTAGTGGAAGTGTGACAATTATAGTATGCTATTCCCTACTGAAGAAGCAGATGCCAATTGAAAGTACAGCTTTTACGGTAAATTACAGGTGGTGGTTAAGGTGCCAAAAGGTGATCTTCTCCTTATGTATGGGGAATATGAATGCTTAACTAGGTGGTGGTGGTGATTTGTTTTAGTGTATGCCTGGGTGTCCATAGCGTACTGTAGAGTAGATTAATGAAGGTGTTTGATTTTCCGGTTATTATTTACAGTACGTAATGAAATAAAGGAGCACACTGTTTGAACACTTTTACTAAAGTATACTTGGATATCTTCCTGTGGAGAATATCCAAACAAAATTTTTACCATTTAGAAATAAATATTGTCACAACTGGATTACCGATCTTGACGGAGACCTGATATAGGACGCAACCAGAAACTTTTGTCTCGACACTTGAGACGCACGTTAAAGACTAGGAAAACTATTGTAAACCTACCTCCCAGATCTGACAAGGATTGTTAGCGTGCAGAAACGGATTTGTAGTCTTATAGATTTTACCTATGATGTAGAGATAGATGTGAATATTCATGGTTTTTGTGAAATAGATTCCATAAGAATTTGTAATGAAATAAAAACTGATTAAATTCCTCGCCAAAATTTGGTCACACCAACTGCAGTAGTTTCAGATTTGAGTAGCAATTTTTGAACCAAGGCCACATTTGAACCCCACACGTTTGAAGCAGAGCCGCTTTTGAATCCAGGCTACAATGGAACAAGGGCCACCTTTGAAGAAATTTGAACCAATAAGATATTTGAGCTAGGGTCACATTTGAAAAAAAATTGAACCAAAGCTGCATTTGAACCAGGACCACGTTTGAAGAAAGGCCACGTTTCAACTAGGACCACGTTTGAAGTAGGGCCACGTTTGAAGTAGGGCCACGTTTCAACTAGTACCACGTTTGAAGAAGGGCCACGTTTCAACTAGGACCACGTTTGAAGTAGGGCCACATTTGAAACAAGGTTAAGTTTCAACTAGGGCCACACTTGAGCCAGGGAACCAGGACCACATTTGAACCAGGGCCACTTTCCAACATGGGCAACATTTGAACCAGGACTCCATTTGAACCAGGGCCACGTTTTCTCAAGGGCAACGTTTCACCTAGGACCACATTTCAACTAGGGCCACATTTGAACCAGGACCACATTTGAACCAGGGCCACACTGGAACCAAGGCCACATTTCAACTAGGGCCACATTTGAACCAGGACCACATTTGAACCAGGGCCACACTTGAACCAAGGCCACGTTTCAACTAGGGCCACATTTACACTAGGGCCACATTTGAACCAGGACCACATTTAAACCAGGGCCACACTTGAACCAAGGCCACGTTACAACTAGGTCCACATTTACACTAGGGCCACATTTGAACCAGGACCACATTTGAACCAGGGCCACACTTGAACCAAGGCCACGTTACAACTAGGGCCACATTTACACTAGGGCCACATTTGAACCAAGGCCACGTTTCATCTAGAGTCACATTTGAACCTGGACCACATTTGAACCGAGGCCACGTTTCAACTACGCCACATTTGAACCAAGGCCACGTTTCATCTAAGGTCACATTTGAACCTGGACCACATTTGAACCAAGACTACATTTCAATTAAGCCACATTTGAACCAATGCCAGGTTTCTCCTAGGGCCACATTTGAACCATGATAACATTTGAACTAAGTCCACGTTTCAACTAGAGCCAAATTTAAACCTGGACCACATAAAAACCAAGCCCACGTTTCAACTAGGGTCAATTTTGAACTAAGACCACATTTGAGGCAGGGCCACACTTGAACCAAGGCCACTTTTCAACTAGGGCCATATTTGAACCAGAACCATATTTGAACCAAGGTCACGTTTCAACTAGGACAAAATTTGAACCAAGGCCATACTTGAGCCAAGACCCCATTTGAAACAGGACCACACTTGAACCAGGGCCACATTTCAACTAGGGCCACATATGACCCAAGGCCATGTCTCAGCTAGAACCAATTGGTTCAATTGTAGTTTTGGTTCAAATGTGGCCCTATGTGAAACGGGGCATTGGTTCAAATGTGGTTTTGTCTCAAATGTGGCCTTGGTTCAAATGTGGTCCTGGTTCAAATGTGACCTCTAGGGTCACATTTGAACCAGGACCACATTTGAACCAGAACCACATTTGAACCAAGGCCACATTTGAGACAAAACCACATTTGAACCAATGCCCCGTTTCACATAGGGCCACATTTGAACCAAAACTACAATTGAACTAAGGCCACGTTTCAACTAGGACCACATTTGAACCAAGGCTACGTTTCAACTAGGGTCACATTTGAACCAAGGCCACATTTCAGCCAGGGCCCCATTTGAACCAGGACCACACTTGAACCAAGGCCACATTTCAACCAGGACCACACTTGAACCAGGGCCACTTTTCAACATGGGCAACATTTGAACCAGGACTCCATTTGAACCAGGGCCACGTTTTCCCAAGGGCCACGTTTCACCTAGGACCACATTTACACTAGGGCCACATTTGAACCAGGGCCACACTTGAACCAAGGCCACGTTACAACTAGGGCCACATTTACACTAGGGCCACATTTGAAGCAGGACCACATTTGAACCAGGGCCACACTTGAACCAATGCCACGTTTCATCTAGGGGCACATTTGAACGTGGACCACATTTGAACCAAGGCCACGTTTCAACTAAGCCACATTTGAACCAAGGCCACGTTTCATCTAAGGTCATATTTGAACCTGGACCACATTTGAACTAATACTACATTTCAATTAAGCCACATTTGAACCAATGCCACGTTTCTCCTAGGGCCACATTTGAACCTAGACCACATATAAACCAAGCCCACGTTTCAACTAGGGTCAATTTTGAACTAAGGCCACATTTGAGGCAGGGCCACACTTGAACCAAGGCCACTTTTCAACTAGGGCCACATTTGAACCAGAACCATATTTGAACCAAGGTCACGTTTCAACAAGGAAAACATTTGAACCAAGGCCATACTTGAGCCAAGACCCCATTTGAAACAGGACCACACTTGAACCAGGGCCACATTTCAACTAGAGCCACATATGACCCAAGGCCATGTTTCAGCTAGGACCAATTGGTTCAATTGTAGTTTTGGTTCAAATGTGGCCCTATGTGAAACGGGGCATTAGTTCAAATGTGGTTTTGTCTCAAATGTGGCCTTGGTTCAAATGTGACCCTAGATGAAACGTGGCCTTCATCTAGGGTCACATTTGAACCAGGACCACAGTTGAACCAAGGCCACATTTGAGACAAAACCACATTTGAACTAATGCCCCGTTTCACATACAAATTTGAACCAAAACTACAATTGAACTAAGGCCACGTTTCAACTAGGACCACATTTGAACCAAGGCCACGTTTCAACTAGGGTCAATTTGAACCAAGGCCACGTTTCACCACATTTAGGACCACATTTGAACCAAGGCCACGTTTCAACTAGGACCACACTTGAACCAGGCCACTTTTCAACATGGGCAACATTTGAACCCGGACTCCATTTGAACCCGGACCACATTTGAACCAAGGCCACGTTTCAACTAGGACCACATTTGAACCAAGGCCACATTTCAGCTAGGGCCCCATTTGAACCAGGACCACACTTGAACCCATTTGAACCAGGACCACATTTGAACCAAGGCCACGTTTCAACTAGGGCCACGTTTCAACCAGGACCACATTTGAACCACATTTGCCACTACTTTTCAACTAGGGCCCCATTTGAACCAGGACCACACTTGAACCAAGGCCACGTTTCAACCAGGACCACACTTGAACCAAGGCCACGTTTCAACCAGGCCACACTTGAACCATGGCCACATTTGGACCAGGACCTCATTTGAACACATCCTACTTTTCAACTAGGGCCCCATTTGAACCAGGACCACACTTGAACCAAGGCCACGTTTCAACCAGGACCACACTTACCAAGGCCACGTTTCAACCAGGACCACACTTGAACCATGGCCACATTTGGACCAGGACCCATTTGGACCAGGACCACATTTGAACACATCCTACTTTTCAACTAGGGCCCCATTTGAACCAGGACCACACTTGAACCAAGGCCACGTTTCAACCAGGACCACATTTGAACCAGGCCACATTTCAACCAGGACCACACTTGAACCATGGCCACATTTGGACCAGGGCCCCATTTGAACCAGGACCACACTTGAACACATCCTACTTTTCAACTAGGGCCCCATTTGAACCAGGACCACACTTGAACCAAGGCCACGTTTCAACCAGGACCACATTTGAACCTGGCCACATTTGGACCAGGACCACATTTGAACACATCCTACTTTTGAACTAGGGCCCCATTTGAACCAGGACCACACTTGAACCAAGGCATGTTTCAACCAGGACCACACTTGAACCAAGGCCACGTTTCAACTAGGCCACATTTGAACCTGGCCGTCACATTTGGACCAGGACCACATTTGAACACATCCTACTTTTGAACTAGGGCCCCATTTGAACCAGGACCCACACTTGAACCAAGGAA
>NC_090731.1:60895944-60913444 GCF_036898095.1 Palaemon carinicauda
TCTGGGTCGTTTGTTACAGAACGGAGACTCGCGATCCTGAAAGAGTCGAACCGAGGATCCGGCACTCCAGGATTCTGAGTCTTGGCCACAAACTCAGGGACGAACCTGAACGTTACCTCCCCCCATCCCCTTGAATGGGCGATGTCGTACGAGAGACCATGAAGTTCACTAACTCGCTTGGCCGAGGCCAAGGCGAGTAGGAAAGCCGTCTTCCAAGACAGGTGGCGATCGGAGGCCTGGCGTAATGGCTCGAAGGGAGGTCTCTTGAGAGACCTGAGAACTCGAACCACGTTCCAAGGAGGGGGTCTCACTTCCGACTGGGGGCAGGTAAGCTCATAGCTACGTATGAGTAAAGAGAGTTCTAGCGATGAAGAAATATCCACGCCCTTCAATCTGAAGGCCAAGCTTAAGGCTGAGCGATAGCCTTTCACTGCCGAGACAGAAAGGCGCATTTCTTCTCGCAGATACACAAGGAAGTCCGCTATTGCTGGAATAGTGGCATCGAGTGGAGAGATACCCCTTCCACGACACCAACCACAAAAGACTCTCCACTTCGCTTGGTAGACTCCCTCAGAGGACCTTCGCAGGTGCCGAGACATTCTCTCCGCAACCTGTTGCGAAAAGCCTCTCTCCGCGAGGAGACGCTGGATAGTCTCCAGGCGTGAAGCCGAAGCGAGGCTACGGCCCTGTGAGGGACACCGGAGTGGGGTTGTCTGAGAAGCTCGTGTCGTGGAGGAAGCTCCCTTGGGAGTTCCGTCAGGAGTTGCAGAAGGTCCGGAAACCATTCCGCGTGATGCCATAGCGGAGCTACTAGAGTCATGGAACAGTTGACCGATAGTCTGGTCCTGTTGAGCACCCTTCTCATCAGACAGAATGGTGGGAAGGCGTACACGTTGATGTTGTCCCACCGTTGCTGGAAAGCATCTTGCCAGAGTGCCTTGGGGTCCGGGACTGGTGAGCAGTACAGGGGCAGCTTGAAGTTCAAGGCTGTCGCGAACAAGTCCACTGTCGGGGAACCCCACAAAGTCAGGACTTTGTTGGCTATCTGAGAATCCAAAGACCACTCGGTACTCACTATCTGCGAAGCCCTGCTCAGACTGTCGGCGAGCACATTCCTCTTGCCAGGAATGAAGCGAGCTGATAGTGTTATCGAGTGGGTTTCGGTCCACCTCAGAGTCTCTACTGCAAGATGGGATAGCTGTTGCGAAAAAGTGCCTCCCTGCTTGTTGATATAAGCCACTACCGTGGTGTTGTCGCTCATCACCACCACGGAGTGACCCGCCAGGAACCGTTGGAACTGTTGAAGGGCCAGAAAGACGGCCTTCAATTCTAGCAGGTTGATGTGTAGGCACTTTTCTGATTCTGACCAAAGGCCTGAGGCCCTCTGGTTCAGAACGTGCGCCCCCCACCCTTCTTTTGACGCGTCCGAAAACAGAGTCAATTCCGGGGGAAGGACGAGAAGACTCACTCCCTTTCGCAGGTTCTCGTCGGCCAGCCACCACCGCAAGTCCGTCTGTTCCAGAGACCCCATTGGGATCAGAGTGTCCGGGGAATCGGATCCTTGATTCCACCGGGACTTGAGCCGACATTGAAGGGATCTCATCCTGAGGCGGCTGTTTGGAACCAGACGGGCCAGGGAGGATAGGTGGCCCAAGAGACGCAACCACGATTGGGCGGGGAGTTCTTTTCGCCTGAGGAAAGGTTCCGCCACCCTCCTCAGCCTTGCTATCCGGTCGTCTGATGGAAAGGCTTTGTGGAGATTGGTGTCTATTAGCATGCCTAGATAAACCAGTCGTTGGGACGGCTGCAGAGAGGACTTCTCGAGGTTTACCACGATCCCCAGATCCTGGCAAAGATCTAGAAGCCTGTCTCGGTGTCGAAGAAGGGTCGACTCCGAGTCTGCTAGGATCAGCCAATCGTCTAGGTAACGAAGGAGACGAATGCCGTTCCTGTGCGCCCAAGTCGAAATCAGGGTGAACACTCTGGTGAACACCTGAGGAGCTGTGGAGAGACCGAAACACAGCACCTTGAACTGGTAGATCTTGTTGTCTAGGCAGAATCTCAGGTACTTCCTGGAAGACGGATGGATTGGGATCTGGAAGTACGCATCCTTTAGATCCAGTGTACACATGAAGTCTTGTGGTCTCACCGCAAGTCTGACCGTGTCTGCTGTCTCCATGCTGAACCGGGTTTGTTTGACAAACCTGTTCAGAGCCGAGAGATCGATGACGGGTCTCCAGCCTCCAGTAGCCTTCTTTACAAGAAAGAGTCGACTGAAGAAGCCTGGAGAGCCGTCCACGACCTCCTGGAGAGCACCCTTCTCGAACATGGTCTTGACTTCGGCCTGAAGGGCCAGCCCCTTTGCCGATCCCATGGCATAGGAGCTCAACGACACTGGATTCGCTGTCAGGGGAGGTTGAGATGACGTGAACGGGACGCGATAACCTTGGCCGATCACTGAGATCGTCCAAGCATCGGCCCCGAGATGTTGCCACCTGCGGACGCAACGCTGAAGGCATCCCCCCACAGGTGGACACGCAGGGGGACTGCCACCCCTAGAAGTCTTGCCTCCCCTGGAGGACTTACCACCCCTCTTGACCTTGGCTGGAAAGGGCTGGGGCTTAGACACCACTTTCTTAGCTGCCGGTGCCTGTTTTGGAGCCTTACGAGGCTGTTGCTGCTGTTGTGGCGGGGCTGGAGGCTTATAGGGCCGAGTTGTAAGGGCCCTGTGGAGGAGGGAGTCCGTGCTGGATTTCCTCCACCTCTCAGCCGTTCGCTCCAAGTCTTGAGGCTCAAACAGGCTCTCCCCCAGGAGGGAGGCATGTCGGAGCCTACACACATCTACGGCGGGGACCTTCGGATGGAATCTCTCGGACACAGCATCGCGACGCTTCAACACCGAGTTGGCCCACAGGGTGGTAACCTGGTGCGCCAAGAACTCGATGGAGCGGGTGCCCGAGAGCAAGAAGGTCTCTAGGGCCTTCCTATTGGTCTCCTTGGACAAGTCCTCAGATCGCAATAGGATGCCCAGAGATCCTAACCAGAAGTCCAGCCACGAAGTGGCCTGCATGGCACACTTAGCGACCTTCTCGTGGTTAAGGATCTCTGCCGCCGAGAACGACACCTGCCGGGCAGAGAGTTTCTCCAAGGGAACTCCCTTCGCCAGCTCCTCCACAGAGTGATGGAGAGGAAGAGCGAGGTTGTGCTCACCCAGGATCTCGAAATACCTCCTCTGCTGAAGGCGAGGAGGAGGGATGAGTTTGTTCCCGGCAGTGGAACGACTGGAGGAGGCAAGAAGTGCGAGCTGAGCATTGGCCCTAGCTCTGGCACTCTTCAGCCCCCGAGACCAGGGCAGAGCTGCACTGGTCTTAGGGGCCTTCCGAACGTCGAACACTTCATCCAGAATCGTGTCTTTGCCTTCACGGGGGGGATGACTGGATCCGTAAGACTGTTAAGTTGCCTTATCAGGCTTAGGACCTGCCAGAAGGCATGTTCGGACTCTTGCTGTTCTCCTCCCTGCGGGCTGAGAGCTAAGTCTCCTGCCCCAGGAATCTCTTCCTGGGGTGATACGTGGACATTCCCCTGGGTAGTCGTGGGTTCCTGTCGAATCCTTGCAGAGGATTTAGGGATGGTCTTGGAATCCTTGGGCTCCCTCCTAGGAGGGATACAGGATCCCAACAACGTGGTTCGAGGGGCCCCTTCCTCACGAGACGATTCTCCTGCCTGAAGCGAAGTCTCCCCCCCTGGTGCCGAGGGGAAGACTACCGGTCCACTGGACTCACCTGAGGACGGAAAGGCCTCGTCCACGGGAGAAGGAGAGAGTACTCGTGCAGGAGAGGGGACCCTCGAGACCGACCTCTTGGGAACCAACTTCGCCCTGGGGGAAGTCACCACGAAGTCCACTCCTCTCTTTCTCTTCAGCGTAGGAGAGACAGCCGCTGGTTTGTTACCCTGGCCGGCGAGTGCTGGTTTCATAACCCTCACTAACGCCCGTGCCAGCGGACCAAACCAAGTCTGCTGCTCAAAGGACACAGAGTCCGAAATCCTCGCTAAGGTGAAAGGGATCGGGCGATCCTTTGGAGTGGACACGACGGTACCTGCCTGAAAAGAAGGTGGGGAAGAATGCTGTAATGACCTGTCCTCGTCCTGCAATACCAACCTGTGCTTGGATGGAGGTGATCCCGAGTGCCGTCTAGGAGCACGCGTCCCTGCTGCTACCACCGGCTGTGGAATTCACCGCGAACTATGGTCGCGCAAAGGCGAATGGTTGCGCGGGTGATCGCGCGGGCGCGCAGGCGAGCGGTCGCGCAGGCGAGTGGGCGTGAGGGTGGGCAGGTAAATGAACACGTGTCCGAGGCGACGAACGCAAGCGATGGCGCGACGGCGAGGGATCGTGCTGCCGCGTAGGTGAAGAAGATCGCTGGCGATAATGACCACGTGATGGTAAGCGATGGCGAGCAGCATGTGTAGGTGAATGATCGCGCGCAATAGGGCGGTCGTTCAGGGTTGCGCGATGAGGAGCAGCATGCGTAAGCGGGCGATCGTTCAGGGTTGTGCGATGGCGAGCAGCATGCGCAGGTGAATGATCGCGTGAAAGGGTGCGATGGTGATCAGCATCCGCAGGAAGGCGATCGTTCAGGGTTGTGCGATGAGGAGCAGCATGCGTAAGCGGGCGATCGTGCAGGGTTGTGCGATGGCGAGCAGCATGCGCAGGTGAATGATCGCGAGAAAGGGTGCGATGGTGATCAGCATCCGCAGAAAGGCGATCGTTCAGGGTGTTGCGATGAGGAGCAGCATGCGTAAGCGGGCGATCGTGCAGGGTTGTGCGATGGCGAGCAGCATGCGCAGGTGAATGATCGCGAGAAAGGGTGCGATGGTGATCAGCATCCGCAGGAAGGCGATCGTTCAGGGTGTTGCGATGAGGAGCAGCATGCGTAAGCGGGCGATCATGCAGGTTCGTGCGATGGCGGGCAGCATGTGAAGGTGATCGCTGGCGAACTGGTGATCGCTGGCGAGCTGGTGATCGCTGGCGAGCAGAAGGTCGACGCGTGTCCTGTGAGAGGATAGGTTCACGAGCAGGAACGGGAAGATCGCTGGCGCGTTGGCGAACATGTGTTTCTGACACACGCGCAGCACGATGTTGCGTAGCCACAGGACCAGGTGGATGGTGAGCAGGGAGTTCAGCAGGAACTAAAGGGTGGTCAGAGACCGCAGGGCGATGGTCCTCAAATGAGCGCTGACGCTCGGAAGAGAGCTGACGAGCAGGAGAGCGCTGGCGAGGGGGGCGAACCTCAGGAGAGAGCCGACGAGCAGGTGAGCGTCGGCGAGCAGGAGAGTCTTGGCGAGCAGGAGATCGTCGACGAGCAGGAGATCGCTGGCGAGCAGGAGAGCGCTTGTGCGCTGGCCCTGCTCGCGTAAGGGAAGAATCCCTTAGCCCCGAAGGGACCGTTGCCCGTCGGGTGACGAGTTCTCCAGAAGGCGAAGATCCGGCAGGAGATGGTGAGCGGTCTGCAGAGAGGTTCATCGGTTGAGGCTGACGAGGAGAGTCCCCCCCGGAGGACGAAGACCCAAAAAGGCACCTCTTAGTCCCCCTGTAAGGGGAAGGGAGGCCCTTGTGGCGTAGAGGGCGGTGAGCCTTACGGCGGAGGCGGCCTCGGGGGAGATCGTCGGGACCATCGGTCCTCCGAAGGGGAGTCTCCTTCAAAACACTTCTCTCAGAAGGAAGCTGGGCAGCAGTCGAGACCGAAGGACTCACTTCCCCCTTCGAAGGATGCACGGAAGGAGGAGGAGAGCCTAGAGCACCATCACCAGCAACAGCACCTGCGTCGGAAGGCCCAGCCACGTCGGAGGCCTCTGTCACCACGACGTCGACAATAGACAGAGGGTCTACCTCCGCTACCACCGGCGACTGTTTAACAGCGGCCCCCAACGAGACAAGGTCAATAAGAGCGACCCTGGAGGGCAAGCCCTTAAGCCCCAGGGACGACCAAATCTGTAACAGATCATCACTGGATAAAGTATTATTATCAATAACCTCCCCCGGAGGAGGAGGGGGAACCGCCTCGCTATGGGAGGCGACGCCCTCTCCCCCCACCGAAGGTAGGGAAACAGAACAAGGGCCTGCGCTCCCACTCGGACGACTCTCCTTAGGAGGCGGACGAGGGGGAGCTTCGGAGGAGGTTTGGGCGGCGGAAGAAGAGTCCCGAGAACCTTCCTCCTTCAAGGCTAACCCCGGAGGAGAACGGTCTCTCTTGGACTTCTTCTTACGCCGACGGCCAAACCTCTCCCACTGGGAGGCAGACCACTCCCTGCACTCACGGCACATGTTATCCTGGTCGCACCGTCGGCCCCGACATTGAGGGCAGAGGGTGTGAGGATCCGTAATCACGTCCGACATGAAAGTCCCACAAGGACGGCCGGCAACTCCAGGGCATGTACGCATATTAAATAAAAGAAAATAACTGAAGGTCAACTTCCAACCAATCACACAAGCTGAAAAGAAAAAGAAGAAAATTAAAGGCTGTCACGAAGGCGATGAACAGACACGTCTGATCACCGCCGAGCCAAAAGTGAAGTGAAGCAAGTCACCGGTGTGTGGAGGGGGGAGGGGTAGCAAGCTACCCTTCCCCACCCCCCGCTAACTAGCGCGGGGGTAATTAACCCTCGTTAAAAACTATTGGCTCGTCATTTCAGCTGCGCTAAAAGTAAACCCTTTGTAAACAGCGTGGTTTGTATTTCGGTTACGGAACAATTACCTTTTGATTGAGACGATGTCCGATAGCGAAGTCGCGGCAGAGGAGGATGGCATAAGGCAGAAAACGTAACAAGTGACAGACTACGTACAGTAATTTACACACTTAACACATTAACACTTAAACTTTACGAAATAAAAAAATGGCAGAAATAATTAACACTTAACATTACGTATGGAAAACTATAAAATGAAAGAAAAAATTACTTTAACACTTAACGGTAACATAAAACTTAAAATTGAATTTTTTTTTTTTGCTTTTATATAACTTTACGTTTTTCATATTTTCTAAATCTCTTCTACTTCTTCATCACTTTCTTTTTTCTGTTTCTTTACTTTCACCTTCTAATTCTTCATCACTTCCTCTTTTCTGTTTCTTTTCTTCACTTTCACCTTCGTCTTGGCCTACTAATACCGCTGGCCTCTTTAATAAGAAACTATCCATTGAAGCTTGTTTCTGCCTACTTATCAACACATTTCTAAAATGCGTTAGGCAAACGTCATTGCAGTGTTGAAGCGCACGGTTGGTATAAACTTTTTCTGGATGTTCCTTTTCGACGTAGTCTGCCATTTTATGGAAACATGCGAGAATTTCCTTAATGTCTGACGTTTTCAAAGGTGTAACATCCTCCTCATCACCGCTAGAGAACTGCTCTTGAACAACACTCACTTGTATCGTCTCCAACTCCTTCAGGTCGTCCGTCGTCAACTCCTCGTGGTGCTCCTCGATAAGTTCATCTATATCCTCGGCGCTAACTTCCAGCCCCATAGACGTACCAAGATGTACGATGTCAGCCACCTCAGACTGCTGAATGGGTTCAGGATCGTCAACGATCTCGGCTTCGCCTCCAGGCTTCCTGAACCCCTCGAAGTCTCGTGCAGAGACAGCACCAGGCCACAGCTTCTTCCAAGATGAGTTCAGGGTACGCCTCGAAACTTCCTGCCAAGCGAGATCGATGAGTTTGAGGCATATCACGATATTAAAGTGATCTTTCCAGAATTCACGCAGAGTGAGGTTTGTACTCTCTGTGACTTGGAAACATCTCTGGAAGAGATGCTTCGTGTACAATTTTTTAAAATTTGAAATAACTTGCTGGTCCATGGGCTGGAGGAGAGGGGTGGTGTTAGGCGGTAGATATAGGACCTTTATGAAGGAATACTCGGCCAGAAGATATTCCTCGAGGCCAGGAGGGTGAGCTAGAGCATTGTCCAACACCAGCAGACATTTCATAGGGAGGCGCTTTTCTTCCAAATATTTTCGGACAGTCGGACTGAAGCAGACATTCGCCCAATCAATGAAAAGTTGCCTCGTTACCCAGGCTTTAGCATTCGCCCTCCATATCACGGGAAGGTTCTCCTTGATGACTTTGTGGGCTTTGAAGGCTCGGGTAATTTCTGAATGGTACACCAGCAGGGGCTTTATCTTGCAGTCCCCACTGGCATTTGCACAAAAAGCAAGGGTACGCCTGTCCTTCATAGGCCTATGTCCGAGTAGCCTCTTCTCCTCCGCCGTGACGAACGTCCGACGAGGCATTTTCTTCCAAAAAAGTCCAGTTTCGTTGCAATTGAAAACTTGCTGCGAACTGTAGCCTTCCTGCAGAGTCAACTCGTCGAACGTTTTAACAAAGGCTTCGGCGGCCTTCGTGTCCGTGCTGGCTGCCTCCCCATGCCGTACCACTGAATGAATGCCAGTCCCTTCCTTGAATTTCTCGAACTACCCCCGAGAAGCCTTGAACTCTGGGGGTTCCTGCTGGGATGTTCCTTCTCCTGCCCCTTCTTCAGCCTGAGAACGCACGAGATCACCGAAAATGGCGGAGGCCTTCTGGCAAATTGTAGTCTCAGTGATGGTGTCTCCTGAGATCTCTTTGTCTTTGATCCACACAAGAAGCAGCCTCTCCATCTCGTCATGCACGTAGGTTCTCTTATTGGAGAAAATAGTGACGCCCTTAGAAGGTGCCGCTGATTTGATGGCCGCCTTCTGCTTCAGGATGGGGCCTATCGTAGATGGATTCCGGCCATACTCCTTGGCGATCGCACTTAAACGCATGCCAGATTCGTACTTTTTTACGATTTCAAGTTTCATCTCCATCGAGAGCATCGTCTTCTTCTTTCCTTCGGCAACATTCTTGGGACCCATGGCTACAGTAATACGTAATATAATACACTACGTACGTTATATACAGTACTATGTATAGTAAACACTAATACAGTACAGTGCACAGTAACAAATGTTTAATAACGATAACACGTGGCGTACGAATGTACTGTATATTAACACTACGTCAAACAAGCGAAAGCACACAATGTCTGTTAACGATACTGCGGTCGGAACGAAAAGAGAGAGAGAGATAGAGATGAACGCCCGTGCATAAGCAAGCTGGGATAGTTGCCGACCAATAGGAAAGCAGGATCTTATGGCGTCAGCTAGCATCTGACTGGGTGAGCGGGAGGCTGTAAGTGAGTCTACCCAAGTTCAAAGTCTGGCGACGCGCGCTTTTTAAAATTACTCTCGGCGAAGAGTTGGGATCTCGTAAGGTTTTCGTATCCTGAAATTTTATTCCTATATTGGGGCATAACAATCTACGAATCACTTCCTGAATTTTTCGTAAGCAGAAACTTTCGTATCCAGAGGTATCACTGTACTTTGCAACCAGCTCTGAAAAGCCTTTCCTTGTGAGGAGCTGCTGGATAACCTCCAAGTGTGAAGTTGAAGCGATTTCACCACCCTGTGGAAGATCTCGCTGTGTGGTTGTCTGAGAAGCTCTGGACGAGGTGGTAGCTCGCAGGGTGTCTCGACTAGCAGATATAGAAGGTCTGTGAACCATTCCATATGTTGCCAGAGCGGAGCTATCAGTCAACTGAAGGTTGTGCGATTCCAGGATTCTGTTCAGTAGCCTTCTTACTAGACAGAAGGGGGAAAACGCATAGACGTCCAGATTGTCCCATTTGTGCTGGAATGCATCATGCCAGACCGCTTGAGGGTCCGGCACTGGGGAACAATATAACGGAAGCTTCCGGTTGAGAGACGTCGCAAAGAGGTCTATCTTCGGCGAACCCCACAAAGTCAAAACTTTGTTGGCTATCTGTTGATCCAAAGACCATTTGGAACCCACTATCTGAGACTTCCTGCTCAGATTGTCTGCCAAGATGTTCTTCTTGGCCGGGATGAAGCGGGCTGATAGGGTTACCGAATTTTCTTGCGTCCATTTTAGGATTTCCACAGCCATCTGGCAAAGGGGCTGTGAAAAGGTACCTCCTTGCTTGTTGATGTGGGACACTACCGTAGTGTTGTCGCCCATCAGCACTACTGTGTGCCCTGAAATGTTTGAAGGTCTTGAGAGCCAGGAATGCTGCCCTCATCTCTAGGAGGTTTATGTGGCACAACCTTTCGGATTCTGACCATAGGACTGAAGCTGTCAGGTGTGACAGGTGAGCCCCACCCTTCTTTTGACACGTCTGTGAAGAGCATCAAATCCGGAGGAGGAGAGAGATTAGTGTCGGACACCCACCACTCCAGATCTTTCTACTGCTCTGGACTTGTCGGTACTAGCATGGCCGGTGAGTCCTCCTGTTGTGCCCAGTGGGACTTTAGTCACCACCGTAGAGACCTTAGACGAAGTCTGCCGTGTGGGATTAACTTCTCGAGAGAGGTTAGGTGCCCTAGCAATTGCTGCTATCGACGAGCTGGTAGCATGGTCTCTGAGAAGAATGGTTGAGTTACGTTCCTTAACCTTCTTACTCTTTCTTCAGACGGGAAGATCTTGCCTAGTCTGGTCTTGATATTCATCCTTAGGTATACCATTTCATGTACTGGCTCTAGGTGTGACTTCTTGTAGTTTATCAGGATCCCCAGATCCTGACAAAATTGGAGAAGCTTGTCTCGGTGGAGAAGGGTTTCTCTCAAGTCTGCCAGTAACAGCCAATCGACGAGGTACCTGAGAAGGTGTATCCCTTGGCTGTGAGCCCATGTGGATACTAAGGTGAAGAGCCTTGTGAACACTTAGGGTGCTGTCGACAAGCCGAAGAAGAGCACTTTGAATTGGTATACCGGATTTGCCGACATAACGACGCAGAGGTACTTCCTTGACGTTGAGTGGACTGGAATCTGGAAGTACGCATTCTTCAGATCCACTGAGATCACGAAATCCCGTGGTCTGATTGCCCGTCTGACCAGTCTCCACCTTGAACGGAGTTTGTTCAACAAACCAGTACAGTGCAGAGAGGTCAATGACTGGTTTCAAGCCTCCAGATGCCCTTTTCACAAGAAAAATGCGACAGTAGAAACCTGGGGACCCGTCCTCGATCTCTTGGAGAGCGTCCTTTTCCAGCATGGTCCGGATTTCAGACTGGAGGGCCTTGTCCTTCGCGGATCCCGACGTGTAGGACTCTGGTGTCGACGGTGGATGAGCCAGGAGAGCGGGATAATTGATAAAAGGGATGATATATCCCCTTCTGAGAACGAAAACGGACTAGGGGTTCGCTCCTAGTTCCATCTACCGTCGCCATCTGCTGCTCAGGCATCCCCCCACCAGTGGACTGGCTGGGGGATTGCCCTCCCTAGCGGGAGCATCGCTGAGATTTCTTGCTGTTTCCTCTGAAGCCTTTGGATCCTTCTGGACAAAAGGTACCCTTAGGCTCCTGAGGTTGTGTCGGCTTTTTCTTAGGAGCAGTCTTTTTTTTATCGTTCTTGGTGGTTGTTGCTGCTGCCGAGGAGGCTTACGGGGAGCTACCACACGCCGAAGGAGAGAGTCATGGATCGCTTTCTTCCAGCGCTCAGTCACAGCCTTGATGTCGGCTCCTGCGAACAACGTAGGGCCATTCATCAGAGCGTTACGGAGTCTCCCAGCCTCCGTCTTTGGCAGCTGCTTCTAGAATCTGGAGGCCACCGCATCTTGGCGCCTCAAGAACGAGTTGGCCCATTGGTTGATGACATTCTCTGTCAAAATTCAAAGGTCCTGGCCCCTGAGAGAAGGAAGGAGAAGAGGGCTTCCTTTCTCTTTGTTGAGGAGAAAGTCTTCGTTCTTGATGAGGTAGCCAACTGTTCCTAACGAATTATCCACCCATGAGGTGGATTGCAAAGCACACTTTGCAACCCGCTCCATGTTGGCGGCCTCAGCCGCAGAGAACTCAACCGAAAGGTTCGCCAGCCTCTCGATGGTGTAACCCGGTGTGAGTGACACGATTTCTGGATTGAGTGGTAGAGGTGAGGGATGGTCATCAATCACTTACTTTCTGTGCCTGATGTAAGATGGAGGATGTAGTCTGGAGGTATCAGCCGCTCTTGAGTGCGTGCGTAGCCCCAGCTACCTGAGCATATGCTCGCTTCTTCGCTGTCTTCACCCCCATAGACCAGGGTAAGGATACTCTGGTTCTGGTGAGTTTAGGGGCATTGAAGAACAGATCCAGAACCATTGTCTTGGCCCTCGCGCGGAACCTGGTCTGGATTCCCGAGGTTGTTCATGCGGCGAATGCACGAAAGGACCCGAAGAAAAACTCTACTAGAGTCCTTTTGCTCCAGTACAGACACCTTCGGGCTGGAGGCCGGTGGTAAGACCGCCCATCTGAGTGGTCAGATCAGTCATCAAAGGGTACTTCCTCACCCGAGCTAGCACCCATAGCAGCTCGAGGAGGGTGGAGTTCGTCAACTGGGGTCTTTGATGACCTGGGAGGCAAACCACTGTGGGATACGCTACCCACAGTAGTTGGACCCTTAGACTCATTCCTTAGAGGGTGACGGTCACCCATAGACCGCCAGTTCTTAGGAATGGTCTTGGAGTCCTTCCTCTCTTTGGGTGCTGGAGCGATGGAATCCAGGAGAGAGGGTTTTCCCAAAGCCCCTGTGACTTAGGGTCCTGCTCCCTCAGTCACGCTGGCTTGAGTTGGAGCCTTCTTAGGGAATGATCCCACAGGCTCTATGGGCGACAGGCGGTAGTGATCAGTGTATGAAATCTCTCTTGGACATCTCGAACCTCTGCTCAGCCTAGGGTGCAAAGGATCTCTCGTAGGAGGAGTTCTATTCCTCCTTTCCCTCCTCTTACCGTTGGGCTCAATAGGAATCATGCCCAACATCTCCCACATGGAGTCCTGCGTAGTTGGACCCTTACTCCTCAGGTAATAATCATATCTGGAGGAATGTACCGTGGGAGGGGATCAGGTCTGCCTCGGAAGTGAAGAGCGTCGAGGATCTGAAGGGGGGAGGGGAATCTTCGGCCTTGGAGTCCAACGGAATCGCAGGGGTTCTGACTACGAAGGAAGGGTGTTGTGCTGGAAGCCCTACCGCCTCCTTGATAGCCTTCACCAAGTCCTGAAACCACAGGGTTTCCTTGATAAAGAAAAACTCCATAGAGTTACCTTGATGTCTAGGACCTGGTAATTAAGCCTTGAGGGCTTGTCGGGTCTATCATATTCCCGTGGGGAATGTCACTTCGAAGTTCTCGGTTTAACTGTAAGCCTGGAGACCTCCGAGTGATCTGCGCCGCAGTATTGTTGGTGTATATCACCTACTTCCCATGTGCGCATTGGCCGGGCCTTTGGTTGTTCCGTAGCGCGATCGTGTTGGATGGAATGCGCTAAGTCTCTTTGCCACTCCCTCTTACGTGAAGAGCTCGCCCTCAGGCAGGTGTGCGCTCTCGCCAGAGCGCAGTCAACCGGGAACGTGCGGGCGCTGAACGTCTCTGCTATCCCCGGGTGTTACAGTCCGAGGATGCACTGGAGCGCGTAAGGTAGAGGACGCGCACTCGTGTTGTAGTGAGTGCGAAGCGCTCCCTGAAGCTGTAGCGCTTATTGCATGTGTTGCGCTGGCCATGTGAGGAGCGATCGCTGGGTGTGGCGCATGAGGAGCGCTCTCACTGGGTGTGGCGCGCGCGTTCTGGTGATGGAGCGAGCGCTGAATGGTACTGAGCAGTGGTCAAGTGCATAGCGCTCGCTTTGTGCTGACAAGGAGTCTAGCTGCTCTGAGCACGTGTGCGCGTCTCACCCTGAGGGTGAGTATCGAGCAGAAGTCATGCGTGCAACCTTACCCTCCACCGTTAGTGAGGTTAGGGTTGGCGCTGTGCGCGGATGATATAGCGCTCGCTGCACCCTGCAAGTGCAATGCCGAGGAGGCAAGATGATGTGACGAGTCATGTGACCGTTATCGGGCCCCGAAGGGTCACCATTGGATGGACTCGATCCTGGTATGTTTGAGCCCACAGGGTGATGGTGGAATTCCCGTGGGGAGGGACCACTTGAGGGAGACTCACCTCTCCCGCAAGCGAGAAGGATGGTCAGTCCCCTTCGCTCCCAGTGGAGCATCGCCGCAAGGGCGAGACTGAAGATTGGCGACGATGGGTGTGGGTTTGTCTTTCCTCGGAAGTATCGACTTCCCCTCTCCTGGAGGCAAGCCCCTCCAGAAGATCAAGTCCAGGTTTAGCCGGAGGAACAAAGCTGAAGCTTGTTCCTGGGACTCGAGAGTTCCTGGACGGAATACCCTTGGGGGTGCTCGTCCTCCGAAGGAGAGCGGACAGAGTAACGGGCCGGAGACGAGGACTCTGCGCCTGAGCACGCATGCATGCCCAAGCGGAGGACCTCCTTAAGGCGTTCCTTGGACCGGGGCCCGTAAGCCCAAGGGATGGCCATCCATGTACGTTACAGCAAGTCATCATCAACGAGTTTCCCTGCGGAGGAGGTCAGCATTGCTTTACTATGGGAAGCAACGGAGACTGCCTAACCGCAGGGTTGCCCAGGCGTTACAGGGGCACCATTCTTACTCGAAGGGGCTCCAGGGGAACCCGAACGAGAAGAGCCAGAATGGCCGGATTGATTCGTAGGAGGTCTGGGTTTCTTTCTCTTCACAGCAAACTCCAAGGAGGAAAAAACCTTCTTCGATCTCTTCTTCCTGCGTTTACCAAATCACACCTATTGGGAGGGCGACCACTCCCTACAATCATTACATGGAGACTTCTCCATGTACGAGTCACCTCTGCACGAAGGGCAGAGACCATGAGGGTCCGTCTCCTTGGCAGACATGAAGGTGCAGCAGCAGCGACCTTCCTTCCCAGGACAGGTTCGCATATTGAACCTTCAAGGGCAAGCACTCCTGAAAAGAAAAAGGAAAGCCAAAGCAAAGAAAAAGCATAAATTCAAACCAGCCAGTTCTAAAATATATGAGGTATTTTTCCCCACTATTTTGCGGGAGAGAGAGACAGCAAGTCTACACTCTACCGAGCTGAATCGAAAAGCGACAGCTGGTTGCCGGTATGCGGAGAACGGGGGAGTCCCCCTACCGCTAACTAGCGAAAGGAGAGAGCTCAGTAGTTGAAAAAGATATCGGCTAGTTTACAGCTTCGCGAAATTGATACTCTACTAAAGAGGACGGAATGGTTTGTATTCTGTGTCAAAACGACGGTCTCTCGGAAGAGGCCGAACGAGTAGGAGCTTCGAAGGAAGGTCGGGAGACGGAAGAAGAGGCCTTGGGTTGTTTCCCTCTTCGAAGGAACCTTCGAAAGAGAAATATCCCGCTTAGACTTCTTCCGTCAATGCCCAAACCTCTCCCTCTGGGATGCAGACCATTCCCGACACTTACTACACTATCACACCGTTGACCTGTGCAGGCTGGACAAAGGGTGTGGCGATTGGTCTCCACTGCTGACATACTGTATAGGTTCTGCAGGGCCGGCCATCGAGTTCAGGGCAGGTGCGCATGGTCGCAGAGGTCAACATACACACACACTAACACAAAGAAAAAGCCCAAAAGAATTAATGGCAGTCCAATAATAACGGCGAAGGATGAGGAACAGCAATGACCGTACACCATCCGAGCCAAAAGCAAAATGAGCTAAATCACTGGTGTGTGAGTGGGAGCGGTAGTAAGCTACCCCCTCTATCCCCGCTAACTAGCAGTATGGGTAGTTAACCCTCGCTAAATTTCAATGATTTATCATTTTAGATACGCCGAAAGTAATACCCCTAAATAAATAGCGTAGGTTTGTATTCCAATTACGGAACAAAATTAGTTTACAGGTTAAAGGTGTTTGATTTCAGTTCCATTTTCATCAGAAAAGATGCTCACCAGAACATCAGCCGGGCAAGCCCTACCACATCAGTCCCATCCCCAGTAAACAGCTTAAACTCACGGTACAGGACTATGATCGATCTGCCGCCATGCGAATGCTAGGCAAACATGTTACCGCTGTACTAATCAGGAAGCTAGCAGTAGGAGTATTATAGGAGTACTTTATTCATAAACATGTGTAATGCATCCATTTACTTTTTATGGAAAAAATTATTTTGGTATACTGAGGTACTATAGTCGCACGGAAATAAGCTCCACTCCTTGATGACGTCATAGCTAATCACACTGTCTCTAATGTTAGCAGCAGTCACAATACATTCCCTTACAAATTTCAAACTATACTAACTTATATTGTGTTGCGACAACGTGATTGGCTTATTTCGCTCAGAATATGATATGACTATACCGTACAGCAATAGAAAGTACTATATAATGTTGGCTATGTGTTATTGCGGGTCAATAGGTTTATGAGGGTACTACGGGATTGCAGTGGCCGATGTGGTAACGTCCCTGACTGGTGATCGCCAGACTGGGGTTCGAGTCCCACTAAAATTCGTCACTTCATTTGGTGGCTGCAACCTCACCAGCCTTGTGAACTAAGGATGGGAGGGGGGGGTTTGGGGGAGCCAATAGGTCTATCTGATGTCATCAGTGGCCATTGCTTGGCACTCCTTGATCCTAGCCTGGGTAGAGAGGGGGCTTGGGCGCTGATCATATGTAAATATGGTCAGTTTCTAGGGCATTGTCCTGCTTGATAGAGCAATGTCACTGTCCCTAGCCTCTGCCATTCATGATTGATTGATTTGAAATTTTCTGGCATTCTGACATCTGAGGTCACTGACCCGACTGCCATTCATGGGCGGCCTTTAAACTTCTACGGTATTTTTGCTATCATTATTATCATTACTTACTCAACTACAACCCTAGTTGGAAAAGCATGATACTATAAGACCAGGGACTCCAACAGGGAAAATAGCCCAGTGAGGAATGGAAAAAAGGAAAAAAAATAGCATATTTTAACGAGTAACAAAATAAATATCTCCTATATAAAGTATAAAAAACTAACAAAACAAGAGGAAGAGAAATAAGATAGCATACTGTGTCTGAGTGTACCCTCAAGCAAGAGAACTCTAACCCAAGAGTGGAAAACTTTAGTATTAGTATAGAGGCTATGGCACTACCCAAGACTACTCTTATTAATACAAATTTAAAATCAATATTTTCATGGTTTAATGATACAATATAGACAGCTGAGCTCATCTGTAAAATTAGTGTACTGAATCAATTTCTGACATTCTCTGTAAAGTAAAATAACCCATGACGTATTTCATAGATATTTTTTCATTTACACACATAACCCACTAGATTTACCATACATATAGGAAGAAACACTCACATATATGTAGTTACCGAACTTACAGCATCAATGTAATATGTTTTGAACGTATATTTCCCTGTATTCTTGTAACAATAATAAAATCCGATATTGACAACCTGTATTTGTTTACCGGTAACAAAAAGCGAAGAACAATGTGTTTACCTGTGAAAAGCCATCTCATTTCGTCTTGAGGAATTCATCATTTCACTTTTAAGAAGTAAACTACACCACGTCCTTTGTTATTATAATTTTCACGTGAAATGTCAACAGTTTATTTAATCTACGCGGTTGTTTCAATAACAGGTCACTAGCGCCGCCC
>NC_090731.1:60983444-60993444 GCF_036898095.1 Palaemon carinicauda
GTGAAATCTGGCGTCACGCGTCCAGACAGCTCAAAAGATTGCATGCGCTTGTTCAGTGTCCTGAATCGCCTGCACGTCCAGGCTGTAGTACGTGGAATACGCCTGAACGTTTCCGTTCTCCCGACGCTTGCACACTGGCAAAAGTGTTCGTGTAGATAAATTACAGTCCGAGTCCGAGTTTGTATCTATTGCTGATGTTACTATTCATGCGCCACCTCTTCCTTCAGACTGGCTTTCGTCACCCGAAAAGCATGGTGATAGTGATATTGATATCTCTTTAGGAAAGGAGTTGAATGTACCAACTAACGATCCTAAGAGGTCTATGCTTTTAAACATGAAACAACAGCTCTTGTCGTTCATGGAGTCTTATCAATCGGCTGTTGGCAGTGCGATTGGGCGTCAGACGTCAGACCAGTTGTCGCACAGGCGGCCTGTGGTCTCTAGTGCTGACGTGTTATCGCACAGGCGGTCTCCCATTCGCAGTGCTCAGCAGCAGGTTGATATAGATGAGTCATGTCAGAGAGTTGTTGCCAAACAAATATCGACTTCCGAATGGGATGAGGAACGCCGGCATCGCCAAATGGACGTGACGGCTCTCAGCAGTCAATTCTTGACACTATGAAGTATCAGCGTCAACAGCAATTGGACGCTAGGCGTCTATGGGACGACCATCACCAGTCTACTTATGACGGCATAGAGCGTCGGCGTCAACAGCAAGCGGACACTACGCGTCCACATGGCGACATTCGGCAGTTGACTCCTGACACCAAGCGTAGTTCAGTTCAACAGCAAGTGGACGCTAAGCGTCCACGTGACGACACTCGGTAGTTAACCATTGACGTCGAACATCAACCCATCCATGGCGTCACAAATCAGTCAACCTCTACCTCTACTCTTCAGTTGGATACAGTTGTTGATTATGGCAAGCAGTCTCATTCAGACTTTGATCCTTCAGTTCAGGCTGCAGCAGTTGCTGCACTGCCAGAAGATGAACTTGAAGAGAAGTCTGACGTGGACGAACCTTTAGAGGAAGTTTCTAAAAAGGAAAAAGACAAACATTATCAACATGCTGTTGATCTTAGGAAATTTATGTTAATTCTCACAGACATTTTTCCTGAACATTTTACCCCTGTGGCTCCTCGTTCTCCTCCATCAGAATTTACCTTAGGTAAAGCAACCAAAGTACCAGTTTATATTAAGATGGTACTTTCACGTTCTTCTAAAGGAGCCTTGCAGTTAATAGGTTCCTGGATGGACTCGAAGAGGACTATTGGCAAAACGGCCTTTGCTTTTCCTCCCGCAAGATTGGCCTCTAAATCCAGTGTGTGGTGCGAGACTGGTGAAGTGCTGGGCTTGGGATTTCCTTCTTCTGCCCAGGGAGATTTCTCGAGTTTGGTGGATTCCTCTCGTCGTTTGGTCTTAAGGAAAACAAAGGTATGGTGGTCAATGGCAGAGTTCGACCATTTACTTAAGGGTTTGTTCAGGGCTTTTGAGGTGCTAAATTATCTAGACTGGTCTTTGGGAGCCTTAAGCAGGAGGGTCTCCGATATGCAGGACACGGACACTAGTGGCCTTGTTCATTTGATGTCCTGCTTGGACAAAGGTGTGAGAGATGGCTCTAACGAGTTAGCTGCCCTGTTCACTGCTGGAATCCTTAAGAAAAGGGCCACTATGTGTTCTTTTCTCTCGTCAGGAGTTTCACCTAACCAGAAAGCAGAACTACCATTAGCTCCTTTGTCAGCAACCTTATTTCCTCAAGAATTGGTAGGGGAGGTTACCACTGCTCTCACCCAGAAGGCCACGCATGATTTGGTGGCCAATACGGCCAGGAAAGTTTTACCTTCTGCCTTTTCTTCTCGTAAACCCAAGGAAGCCTCTACTGGTGTTCGACCTTCTCAGTCCTTTCGTGGTAAATCTTTCGGAAGAGGCTCTTTCAAACCAGACGGGAGAAAACCTAGGAGCAGAGGAACCAAGACCAGCCGAGGTAGGGTCTGACTGCCCTATCCTTCAGACAGCAGTAGGTGCCATGCTGAATTACTTCTGGAAGGCCTGGGAGAGGAATGGAGGGGACCCCTGGTCCGTCCAAGTGTTAAGGGAGGGTTACAAGATCCCATTCCTATCAATTCCTCCATTAGTCACGGATCCGGAGGATCTTTCGCCCAAATACAGGGAGGGTCCGAAGAAGCAAGCCATGCGGCTTCAGATGTCTCTATTATTAGAGAAACAAGCAATAGAGGAAGTGCTAGATGTAACATCTCTGGGGTTTTACAACCGACTTTTCTTAGTTCCCAAGAGTTCGGGAGAGTGGAGACCGGTTCTGGACGTAAGTGTTCTAAATGGTTACGTCCAGAACACGATGTTTACGATGGAGACTCAGAAGACGGTTCTTGCGGCGGTAAGGACGGGTGATTGGATGGTCTCAATAGACCTCCAAGATGGCTATTTCCATATTCCAATACATCCCAGCTGCAGACGTCATCTGAGATTCATGGACGGAAACAAGGTTTTCCAATTCAGAGCTCTTTGTTTCGGGCTCAGCACGGTTCCTCTATTATTTACCAAGATCATGCTGAATGTAGCAAGCATGTTGCATTCGAGGGGAATCAGAGCCTCCCTGTACCTGGACGATTGGCTGGTAAGAGCCTCCTCAACCGATTACTGTTTGAAGGACCTAAGAATGACACTGGAATTAACCAAGGAACTGGGCCTCCTGGTGAGTTCGAAAAAAATTGCAACTGACTCCATCCCAGGAGATTCTTTATTTGGGGATGGAGATTCACAGCCGGAGTTTTCGGGCTCTTCCGTCCCCTGTGAGAATACAGTCAGCTATCCAAAAAATCCAAGCTTTTCTGAAAAAGGAACTCAGTTCCGTAAGGGAATGGATGAGCCTTCTGGGGACACTCTCATCATTAGAGACGTTCGTGACTCTGGGGAGGTTGCATTTGCGTCCCCTTCAGTTTCATCTCAATCGGCATTGGAAAAAAGGGGACAGTCTCGACAGGGAAAGCATTCCTATCACGAACTCCATCAAGTCTCATCTTCAGTGGTGGAACAGCGAGCACAGACTCACAGACTGAAGGAAGGCTTGTCTTTACATCAGAAGAGCCCAGACCTCGTGTTGTGTTCCAACGCCTCAAACTCGGGGGGGGGGGGGCAACGCTGGGGAAGAAGGAGCTCTCGGGAGCTTGGACAGTGGAGCAAACAGCTCTCCACATAAACCAAAAGGAGCTTTTGGCATTACATCTGGCTCTCAAAGGCTTCGAAAAGCATATCAGGAGCAAAGTAGTCCAAATCAATGCGGACAGCACTACAGCTCTGGCCTATATATATATATATATATATATAATAGCAAGGCGGGACCCACTCATGGACTTTGTACGTGATAGCAAGACCTCTTCTCATATGGGCAGAGGAAAGGAAAGTGACACTTTTGACTCGGTTTATTCAGGGAGTCAACAATGTGAGTGCAGACAGACTCAGCAGGAGGGGTCAGATTCTTCCCACAGAATGGGTTTTGCACTAAGACGTCTGCAAGAGTCTGTGGCGTTTATGGGGTCATCCTCTCGTGGATCTCTTTGCAACCGCAAAGACAAAGAGACTGGAGTGTTACTGCTCACCAGTACCAGATCCCGAAGCCATACACATAGACGCCTTTCTAATGAATTGGTCGCACATGGAGGTTTATGCTCTCCCCCCATTCAAGATTCTCTACAAAGTGATACAGAAGTTCGTATCCCACGAAGAAACCAGGATGACACTGATAGCTCCGTCCTGCCCGTCAAGAAGCTGGTTTCCAAAGGTACTGGAATGGATGGTAGATTTCCCGAGAAGCCTTCCCTTAAGACCAGATCTTCTCAGACAACCTCACTTGGCTCGAAACCACCTAAAACTCCGAGCTCTACGTCTGACTGCCTTCAGACTATCGAAAAACTCGTTAGAGCTAGAGGATTTTCGAAGAAGGCAGCCAAGGCTATTGCGAGAGCAAGGAGGTCTTCCACCATCAAGGTGTATCAGTCCAAGTGGGAGTTGTTCAGAGAATGATGTAGGGCTAACGCGATTTCTTCATCCAGTACCTCTCTAACCCAGATAGCGGATTTCTTCATAGACCTTAGAAATAAACATAACTTCTCGTCATCTACAATTAAAGGTTACAGGAGTATGTTGGCGACGGTTTTTAGGCACAGGAACTTAGACCTCTCCAATAATAAGGATCTGCCGGACTTGCTTAAGTCTTTTGAAACCACCAAGAAAAGACAATCAGCTCCTCTTGCCTGGAATTTGGATGTGGTGCTTAAATTTCTCATGGGTGACAGGTTTGAGCCTTTGCACTCTGCTTCTTTTAAGGATTTAACCTTGAAAACTTTGTTTCTGCTTAGCCTAGCCACTGCTAAAAGAGTAAGTGAAGTACACGCTTTAAGCAGGAAAATTGGTTTTCGGGATGGAAAAGCCATTTGTTCCTTACAACTGGGGTTTTTGGCCAGAAATGAAAATCCTACTCAGCCACCCAAATCCTTCGAGATCCCTAACCTTTATGATGTGGTGGGAGATGAGTTGGAGAGGGTGCTCTGTCCAGTAAGAGCACTACGGCTCTATGTGGACAGAACGAAGAATCTGAGCGGCGGCTCAGACGCTCTGTGGTGTGCAGTCCGAAAACCCTCACTGCCCATGTCAAAGAATGCCTTGTCATTTTTCATTAGACTGTTAATTCGAGAAGCTCACGCCCAGTGTGACGAGGCGGACCAGAGGCTTCTCAAAGTAAAGACACATGCAGTCAGAGTGGTAGCGACTTCAGTAGCTTTCAAACAAAATCGTTCTCTGCAAAGTTTGATGGATACCACCTTTTGGAGGAGTAAATCAGTATTCTCATCTCATTATTTGAAACATGTTCAGACTCTTTATGAGGACTGTTATACATTGAATCCATTCGTAGCAGCGAATGTGATAGTAGGTGAGTGATCTACCACTACGTTCCCTTTTCCTAGTACCCCTTTTCTATCTCTTGGAACTCGTAATTTATGGTTGTTTGTGGAGACTCGTCAGTCCTCCGCAATCTTTGGTTTGGTCAGATGGTCAATTTGTTCCTAGAGTGCGCCCGGAACAAGGGTATTAGTTGAGGTCCTGTCATGTTATATGTGGTTGTACCGTTTGACAACTCCTAGAGATCATCAACCCCGAGTGGATCACTGGATCTCCTAAGGATAGCAGACGAAATGAGGCAGAGTATCATTGCTGTCAGCTTCCTTATCAGGTGAGAACCTCTTAAGTTATTTATGTAATGCTTAAGTGAATTTCCAAATATGTAGCTGTCTCTGACCCGCCACCAAGGGGTGTCAATCAGCCATTATATAATCAGCGGGTAAGTCTTATATTTAAAAATGATATTTTCATAATAAAATAAATTTTTTGATATACTTTCCCGCTGGTTATATAAATTAAATACCCGCCCTCCTCCCCTCTAGAGACTACCTGTGATACCGCTATGAGGCATGGAAGATCTGAGGCTTGTGGGTATAGTTCTACCTGAGGTACCGCGAGGGCGCTGGTGTACACCTGCATATCTACAATAGCGCGAGATTTTGAAGTTTCTGCCAGGGCATCAGGAGACTTTAGCCATTATATAACCAGCGGGTAAGTATATACAAAAATTGATTTTATTATGAAAATATCATATTAATGATAATATGAATAATAAAAAGATATCAATACTGATATTTATATAATATTAATATTATTATCAACATTAATATCAATGTATTATCATTTATAATTTTCATACTAATATTATATTTTATTGTTTTTATTCATAATAAAATGAATCCTTATAATAATAATAATAATAATAATAATAATAATAATAATAATAATAATAATAATAATAATAATATTTTAATATTAATGTTAATGATAATATTGATAGTAATATTAATATCCATATTAACACTCATATTAATAACAATATATTCAACAATAATAATATTTATATATAAGTTATAATATTATCATTCACAAGAATATTAATTTTAATATCAGTATATCGGTATTAATGATGATATCAATATCAATATTACTGTTATTATCAATATTTATATGAATATCAATAATGATAATAGTAATAATATTAATAATAATATTACTATTCATATCAGTAATGATATATATATATATATATATATATGTATATATATATATGTGTGTGTGTATATATATATATATATATATGTATATATATATATGTATATATATATATATATATATTTATATATACACACACACACACACACATATATATATATATATATATATTTATATATATACACACACACACACACACATATATATATATATATATATACACGTATATATATATATATATATATGTATATATATATATATATATATATATATATATATATATATACATATATATACATATATATATATATATATATATATCTAGGCTTTGCCAGATAAGGTAGGGTAAAAACATGTTTCATTCAAGCTATTGTATTCAGCTAAGGCTATGCTTAGTTAGATAATAATATCCTTTTTCACTCACTGTAGCCTAGGTTTCGTCAGGTTAGTTTCGCTTAGTTATGTAAGAAAATCTGGGTGATAATATCCTATTTCACTTTACGTTAGCCTGGGTTTAGTTAGGTTAGGTATGCTTAGTTATATAGGTTTATCTGGGTAATAATATTCTATTTCACCTAGGCAAGCCTAGGTTAGGTTAGGTTAGGTAAGGATCTTAAATATTCTGTAATGTATTTAGGTAACTGTCAGGTTAGGTTATTTATGATATAGCCAAGATCTTGTTGAGCATTCCATAAAACGACTATAGATATGCTATATTGTACTTAAGTAATCCAATAGAATTTAAATTGAAGACAATGCACACTGCATGTGGCTTCATACTGTTCCTAACAAAAGAACATTCAGTTTTTATGTTCATTGCTTTTTAGTATGTAAATAAATTGACCGAGAAATATACAAATCAAAGAAAATAAGAGAGAATTATTTACCTATGGTGTCACAATTGGGCTAACCTATATTTTCCGTTATTTCTCATGTTATCCTGCATCCTGTAAACAAATGTAAGAGTAAATACAACTGATATTCGAAATCGTTGTCACATCCTCTGATACATATAGACGATAAAAAAGTTGGTGTTTTTATTAAGTTTAGCTCATCTGAACCTATTGAATGCTACTATCTGTCGTCTTGCAAACAGTAGATAATCTTAAACACCGAAGAATTCATCATTTAACATTTATTAACAAATCAAAAATAGTTTAAAATTCGTAGCACTTCCATTTCCCGTCATGGTTGTAAACAAACCATGACATCATAGAAAAATATATTTAGACAAATGGAGTTCGTCATTTTGACGATTGAGTCCATTCCTTTATCTTGAAGTATTTTGACATGCAAATTGGGAAGTTATAATCTTAAACCTTCAAAATTCAGTTATGAAATATATTGACAAAGTTTTAACATAAATGAAATCACGGTTGGTTGTTTTCGTGATCAGCAAAAATAAAAAATAAAACGTAAGGGATGAAGCTTTTTGGATATATATATATATATATATATGTATGTATGTATGTATATATATGTATATATATGAATTATATAAATATATATATATATATATATATACACATATACCTTTATATATATATATATATATACATATACCTTTATATATATATATATATATAGATGTATATATATACATATATATGTATATATATGTATATGTATATGTATATATATATATATATACACATAAATATATGTATATATATATATATATATATATATGTTATGAACGCTCAATATTGTCACATAATATTTATTTAGTCTTTTTTGTATAGTTCCCCCTTATTTGTATTTCCATAACATTTCCTATGTAATCCTTGTTTTAACTGTGATTTTGTTCGTATTTAGTTCTCCTTGCTAGAGTAAAGTTAAGTCTTCTTTGAAAGTTAAAATTTATTTGAATATTAGGCTCTCTGGCATTGTGTACCTGTTAAGGATTACTCGTTCAGAACCGCTAGTATTCCGTAAGTTGGTCCAGCTAGTTTTTTTTTATGGCTTTACTTTATTCTATTCATGTTTTGTGTAGTTTTAATGTTCTTTATATGTTTGCTCACATGTTTAATATATGTACATGTTTTGACATAGCTTTTCTACATATAAGTATTATGTTCGAACATGTTTGTTTTCCTCTAGTTTTTGTCGGCATTATGTACTATTACAGATTCAGCATTGTCACCAATAGCGTATCAACTGGTGCCCATACTCAGGTATTGTTAAATGATTGCTGGGGTAGTTTGAAAATGTCTAAGCCTAACTTTCCCATCATTTTGTCTGTATGTATTAAGTACTTGTGCTTAAAGATGGCTGTATTTATTTACCGTACATCATGATATTATGCGTTATTGGCGTCAGGGCAAAATTAGGAAATGAGGTATTATGCAATTATTTATAGATTTTTATCTGCTTTGGTATTAGTTTAATGGATTTCCTTTGAAAGAACTTGGTTTGAATAAGAATTTTTAAGAGCAAAGTGAAATGTTAGATATGGTAGCGTAAAGTTTTAACTAGAACTGCTTGATAAACTGCATTAAGATAGTTCTGTACAGCTCATTGCAGCTACCGGGAATATTTTTGAATTTCAAAGCAGCTACCGAGAATTGCTTTATGATTTTTGAGAAAATGCCTCAAACTTGCAAGAGGCTCAAAGTATAACTGCCAGATCTAGTTTTGAACGGTTAAGGTTTTACACATTTGTCCAAACTTGATTATGAAACTCGTAGGGGGGTCTGTAAGGCGTACACTTTTAACACTGAACGCTAAGGGAGTAGTTTTTCCAACTTAAGAAAGGAACAAATTAATATGTAAAATGTAGAATATGATCATACTTTACGAGAATCTTGGTAAGTAGTTAAAATTAGCTGAGGCTGACACACTAGATAAACAAAGTATTGAAGAAATTGCAAGATGTATCATCTTAAGACTTTAATAAGAGAAAGGATTAATTGTTATTACATTAGACACGCCTGACGGGTAAAACCCATGGACTAGTTAACGTTAATCTCCTGAACTTCTAGTTTTGTGAAAATTCCAGTTGGGGAAGTTAACATGGCCACTGAGATTAATGATTAAATTCTTGCTACCATAGAATATACACTATAATTGACCTTTATCTTTGTAATCACCAGTTACCCCAGCGTGGTAATAGTGCAGTTATTGAGTTTGATTACTTTTATTTCAGATGTACCCCTACCATCAACTGTGGCTTCACGTATGGTATTGAAGCCTGGGAATAATCTGGTCTGTCTGAGGGCGACCATACAGATTACCTTACAAGAAGGAAGCTATGGAACGAGTTTCGTATACGGTATGGGTTGGCAGAAAAGGTGACAGCTCCTGGACCTGTACCTGCATACTCTTCCAAAAACCAGATGAGTCTGTAAAACCAGGAGAGTCTGTACAGATCATCGGAAGTAAATTTGTCACCATTTAAACTCTTATCCTTTATTAAGAATCTTAAGACCTTATTGATTTAGATATGCCAAATTATTATCTAATAAAGGATATAAGTACCCTTGACACACACAATGCTAAATATTCTGACTTAATCACATCTGTAGGTCCATTTCAATAATGTTCTTCCTTGTTTCTTCCCATTAGAGATTTTAAATACTGACGGTCAACCTGGTAAAATAAACTACCATTTGGAGAGCGTACTTGGGTCATGGATATTGGGAGCGGAATGGTTGCACCAAATGCTGATGTTACATGAATTAAAGATTTGCTAACTCTTATCGAAGAGGCAGTACAGCGCTTTACTGGTATGCCTGGATGTTACCGGAGGTACAGTCCGAACAATTTGTTGCACTTCTGATAAATCTCGCCAGCCCTAAGATTGACTTTAAGTGGACACAAGATAAACGTTCATTTGATGCTATCAAAGCGTTCTTAGTGGACAGAAGAT